>NW_026694874.1:0-98949 GCF_021218885.2 Marmota monax
TTCTGCTAAGTTGATAGACTGAAGTCTGATAAGTATTAATAACTACTTCTGTAATTTAACACAAACCCTTTTCAAAGTAGAGCCATTCTGGGACTAAAATCTGGTCATAAACACAGTAACTTATGAATTTCTTCTAAATTTTCAAAGTGAAGATATGTGCATATGAATTTGAACATATTCCACAGAGAGTCTCTTATGAATGTATGCAAGCAATTTATTACTCATGGAAGGTGATCATTTTGAGGGTGAAATTACTCTGCTGACACTTTTTTTTATGGTATTGCCTAGAATGCATTACAATCAGAATAGTTTATCGCTCTGTAAAGTCAATGTATTATACAACAAAGAAAATATTCAGATGTATAAATGGAATCTTTTTAGAAGAAACAGAAATATATAAGTTAATAGGCCATTAAGAGGAAGCTAAATGGAATTTTTTAAAGCTCTTAGACAACATATTACTCACGGTTTATCTAAAACTATTTTATTCCAAACAAGTTATTGCACTAAAATGCTACAGCAAAGAAGAGAATTATAACTGTTTATTGCTTGCCTGCTTTTAGAAAAACAGAATTGTTTTCCCCTAATGTGTACAAGGGTATTTGCTTAGTGTAATGATTCTGAAATTGCTGTGGTACATTGTGAGAACAGCAAGCTTCATTTTTACTTTCCTATTGAAATTCTCCACATATGTCTTGCTAACCTCAATATACATTATCATTATTGTATAATGTACATATATAATAACATATACCTTTCTTTTCTGAGAAGTGATTGACTTCTAATCTATAATTTTGAGAACTCAGCCAGTTTTAAGTCTCTCATGAAGATGCCGTCAGCACATAAACCATAATAATGATGAATTGCATATATGGATTTATAAGCTGAACTTTTGGCACATAATGACAGAAACGAGAATAAACTATAATGTATGAATTATTTAAAATACTGACCCAGAGGTAAACATTTCTGCTTTACATATGCAACTCCTACCAATTTAAAGTTGTTAAATATTGTGTTTATTTTTATCATAGTTCTTTGTTTAAAAACATTAATCCATACCAGTTAGTAATAAGCATCTGTACTTTGTCTTTGGAAATAACTGGAATTTCTATGCATAGATTAATTTCATATAAAATAGTTATCAGACAGCTGAAACAGTTTTAAGTTTATCCCATACACTAATTTAACTCCTCACAGAAAAAGATTTACTCATACCTATTGGGATTGTACATCATGGTCCAGTACATGAGGACTTACTCAGATGTTAGCTCTTATACATAACAAGGGGCAACATTCCTCAGTCAGAGCAGTGACGTGAATTTCTGCATAAGAATTTAAAAGTAAGACCAGCATCTTTTGTGCAGCTGAACCAGATGGACCAACTAGACATAGGACAAAGTCTTAGGAGCACCTCTAAGAGCATCAAAGCAAATTCTCTGAATTGAATGAGTGCTCTACTTGATCATGTACTGACCCACCTAACAGTGCCATGGGCTTACTGCTCAGCCATGTATCAGTAACAACATGGAATAACAATGTAGAATTCCTTTTTGGATTGGGGTCAGAGGGACCCACATTAAAATTATTCAAGCCTATCATTGCAATAGACTGTGCCACAATGTCTATTAAATTTGATGGAATTATGTGAGCCAAGATAGCATTCTGCAATGTGGCCTTCAAAGCCATCGTTCCTAGTGGGATGACACACAGAACTTCTGTCCGCCAAGGCTTGGTTATCAGATTTTCCACAGGTAGTTCTATTCTGTGTTGTCCTTGCTCCTGAGCATCAGGTTTCCCTGAGATGGGGTCTTAGTCCCGGCAAGCCCTTCAGCTTAAAGCCAGGGCCCTCTGTTGCTGGTCCGCTCCTGCCAGGAGCTCACCTTCCACCCCTCTTCCCGCACCACAAGCAGCTCCTCAGGGCTTCCCCCTGGGGGTCTTGGAGTCCTCCTCCAGGAGTCTAGTTGAGGCACAGAACTGTGACCTTGAATGAAGATTTGGAGGATCTGTTGACAGTGCTCTGTTCTCTGGGCTTTTGCCACCCAGGAACCAATGTCCCTGGGAGCACACAGCGCCAGCACTTGTGTCCTTGGACCTGCAAGCATGGCTCTCTCTTGTCCTGCAGACCGCTGCTCTGTTGCTTGAACTCTGCTCCTAAGCACAGAACTTCGGGGTCTGCAGAGCTGACCTGCTCTTTCTCCAGAGGAGTAGCCCCATAAGTTATGTCTGTCTGAGAGTCCTACCGTTCCTTCCAATGTGCTTCATTTATTGTATTCAACTTGTGTGACCGCTTTCAGAGAAGGCTCAGTATGACTGAAGGCAAGTTTGTCGCGATCAGAATTGGACGTTACTCCTGGGTCTTCAGCTTCTAGGTTAATTTTACAGAAAATTTATCAAGTTCTTCAAACCCAGTGTACTTGAATTTTAAACTTACCTGCATTTATTTTTTCCTTAATTTGGGAAAAAATTGTACAATATTAATTTATTCCAACAAATATCATGGGAGATCTCTAATATAATCAGATCCTATTCTTTTATATTAATTAAAAGATAATTAATTTCTCCATAGAGAACATGTGCATGGTAGGTTATTTTTTATGGACTTTAGGAAGCTTAAATTTCTTACATTCACATAACAAGGTGTCTTAACCATTATTAAATAAACTGTTGAATCCCATCATCTAGTACTTTTTAGAAATTTTCTACATATGTTCTTATAGGGAATAATGTGGCCTATTTCATTTAAGTAAGTGAATCTACAGTTTTTATTCCCCTTGGAATTCCCCTTTCTCAGTATAGAAAGCTTATTGAAAATTTACTTTACCAGTTGTGAACTGCGCTCAGATATCACGCTTGAAACTTTATATTTTTTTCATAATTCTAGTAGTATGATCCCTTTAAAATAAACACTAGAAATCTGTTACTCTTAAAACCGTATATCATTAATACATTTAAAAAAGAAAAAAATAAGGCCCAGGAAAGAAAAAAAGGCAGATAAACCAAGATTGAAGTAAATATACTCTAAAACGGGATTTTATGTTTGATTTTAAAATTTCTTGGCAGTGAGAGTAAAAAGATCAACAAAATTAATTTACATGGCTGTTTCTATCTAGGGAGGAAAGCATAACTATTCCTTGTGGGAGACAAAGGACCTTTCTTGGCAATAAATTCTAAATAAAATTCCTTATGTTAGCTAAACATGGGGAGAATTTCATGAGGTTCATGGTGGTCTTAATAATGGTGATGTTAGCTAACGCTCGTCATCAAATACTCATTCCATGTCCCGCACTGTGGAAAGCTCTGGAGGATTTCCCTTAGCCGTCACATCGGCAATGAGTTTCCCACTTTTGAAAATGCAGAGAGCCAACAGAGGGCCAGCGGTTTGGGCTGCAGCAGTGCTGAGCTGTTCTCCCCCTCGGGAGCCCACAGTCCAACATACAGGGCCGCTTTGCTCCTGGACTCTCTTGCTCTTGTCCACAGGCTCATAACCAATGCAGAGCCGCGTGCTATTCCAGTGATGTGCTCTGAAAGATGACGGCACCACCGTCCCTGAAATTTATTGCATGAGGAATTCAGTCACTATAATTTAATGTCCGGAGTCTAGCCCAGACTTATCCATGTCACGACAAACTCAGGACTGTTCTAATAAAATAAAAATTTAAAGATATCTAAGTACCTAAAAAAACTAATATTTTCCCCCAAGAAAACTTTTTTAAGGTATAACTTCAGTTGGAGAGAATACAGAAGTCTAAGTCTGAAGTTCTCAAACAGAATGTTCATGATACTAAATGGCCTTTCTAGAATGTGCTACTCTTGCCCTCCCTTTTGTCCCTGAGCATATACCTCTACAGTCTTTCCTGATATCACGGTGTCCATCTTTCTAAAATGGACTCATTATGTTTCATGCTGAGCAATGAAGGCAGATTCAGATGCTTTCCACGTCAAGATAGCTACAGTTAAAGGTGGAAATTGATTATGAGAACCGTAAAGTGTGACCTTCCTGCCCAGATGGGAAAGCAACCCCCCTCCAGAATGAAATTGGCCACTGTGATACAGACAGACATGTCAGGGTGATTCTGAGATCATCATCAAGTCAGCTTTGATTCCTGAGCAGGGGTGCAAAGGACTTACAACAAGACAACAAGACGCAGACCAGGGAAGGCCTCTGGGCAGTCCATAAAATTTGCCCACTGCAAACATAACATTTCAGTACTTTTCCAATTCTCCCTGGCCCCCAATTTGTCTTTGAGGACCATCTGTATTCAGTTAACCAATCCTTTTCTTATATTCACCTGCATGTTTTACTGGGAACATGAAAGCATTCTGTATCACTACCCTAATAAATAGAAGCACCAACTCTCCACACTACAGCACGTAATGGAGTGCTCTCTTAATCTCCATTACAAAGGAAAGAGGCTGCATGAAAATTCTAATACTTTACTTATTTTACTTCCTAGTGACCCACTCAGCATATATATTTCTCTATGAAAAACATATGTGAGACCACTTGTTTTCTTTGCTGTTATGCTGTTAGTATTCTGCTTATGAACAGATTTAGAAAAGAGAGCATGCAATAAAAAAAGAAAAAAATTTTTGCCTTTTTATTTAACTGATCTTTAAAAGTTTATAACTAACTAGCTCTTAACTGATACCAGTGTATATATGAACCATAAAATAACGAGTTGTGTTTCCTAAATACAGTTTTTCTGGTGATAAAGTTTTTCTGGCTTTATTGAAGAGAAAAGAGGAATTTTCAGTTTTATTCTGTCTAATTTTAAGAGTTGCCTTTTGGGAAAATACGTGTGTGTGTGTGTGTGTGTGTGTGTGTGTGTTGTTTCCTAAACACCACCATCTTTTGCAATGACTAAGTTTGCCATATATGGTTTTCTGAGGATCAAACCATAAATCAAGTGAAATCTGTCAAGTTTGTAAATCGAAGTTTCCTGAAATGAACTTATGAAATATATTTTAATAATTAAGGATTCTTTTTAATTCTTGCAAGCTCTAGCCTCCTGTGTCCAATGTATGAGGAATGTATATACAATTATCGTCACACAAAAGTACCCTCCCCAGGTCAAATGTCCTGTCCTCAGCCCTGGATGGACCAGAAGTTCTGACCTCTCCTGAAGGTATGATGTAGGCTCCACCTGAGCTGTCTCCACAAGTAGGAGAGAAGATGAAAAGGACAGGTTTTAACTTAAAACTTTGAGTTGGACCAGATAATTGCTCTCAGGTTTTGAACTGAAAAAAAATAGAGATGTTCTAAATTATGGAGAAATAGATAATTTTAAAAGATTGGAAAGTGCAATTATGTTAATAAGTAGATTCTTCCCAATTTGTTCTATACATTTAAATACAATTCCAACCACTATGCCACCTCTTTTCTATGTATGCATTGACAAGCTGATTCCAAAATTCATTTAGAAACACAAAGAATCTAGAATAACTTAAAAACAAAAAACAAAATTGGAGAACCTAGGCTACCAGGTATCAAGATTTATTATAAATTGATAGCAATCAAGACAATGCTCTCAGCTAGCACTAAATAGGGACATAGATAAATGTATCAGAATTAAGGGTTTAGGAAAAGACTCATATACATTCAAGTGAAGTGCTGCTGAACACGTGGAGCCGATACAGCCCTGATACAATGGCATTAGGGCACAGACACTTTGTGAACAGTCCTGCATTGTCCTGTAAATTCACACAGGCATTCCCCTGTTGGACTCAGGAAGGCCACTCCTGAGCATGTTTCTAAGAAAAATAGAAACAGGCATCCACAAAACGGCTTGCACAGAAACATTCGTGACCGCTTGAACCATATCCCCAGCCGCCTGGCATGCGCGGGGCACTGGGTTCGATCCTCAGCACCACCTAAAAATAAAGATGTTGTGTTCACCAAAAACTAAAAAATAATTATATATTTAAAAAATCCGTGACCATTTTATTCATAATAACCCAAGCAACCTAAGCGTCTACTAGGAGGTGAGTAACTAAGCAGTCGCGGGTGCTCCCTCACAATGGGACGCGAGCCCGCAGGAGCAGGAAGGAAGGAGCTCTGGCCTGCGCAGGAGCACCAGGAATTCCATGGAGTGCCAGGGACCGGAAGCCAGGGACAAAAGGGTAGATCTTAAATGCTTTATTTTATGTAAAATCCTTGAACTATAAAGCTAATCTCCAATAGTAGACTATAGATCAATGGCTACCAGAGTCAAATAGGTACTCAGAAAAAAATGAACTTGATTTCTATGTCATACCATACACAAAATTCATGTCTAGAGAAATTTTATAGCCAAATGTGACTGGCTGAAAAGATCAAGCTACTAGAAAATAATATAACAGATCTGTGGAGCAGATAAATATTTCTCCAGCAGGATATTTTGAAAAAAAAAATAAGTATAGGAAAATATAGATAACATGACTTACACTGGAATTAAAGAACTTTCCATAAAAGTCACACTTTCCATAAAGGTCCTTCAAAGAGTAAAAGCTAAGCCATATATGTGTGCACACAAATGATTGGTTTCTAAAAATGTAAGAGATTTCCTACAACTCAAGACAGAAAGGCACAGCATGAAAGGAGAAGGGGGGAGCCAAAGACTTAAAAGAACTCCTGCAAGTGAGTGTTTAAGAAAAGTCCCTGGACCTCACTGGCCAGTGGAGAAATGCACAGTAATGTCCCTACAGGCTCAGCAAAGAGCTGTGGAGGAGACGGAGGAGGAATGAATCACATCTGTGTTTCCACATTTTGTTCTGTTTGCCCTTTTTAGGGAAATGGCGAACAATATAACTTTTAAGGAAGAATCTGTTTTGACCCTTAGATTGTATTCTTTCGGTGACAGTTTAATTCATTGTCTATTTGTTATGAAAAACTAAATGGAGTTTTCGATATAAGTTCTACATTAAAAGAGCAAACCCTTGTAACAGATCCAGGCTGTACAGTTTAAGAAAACAAGTAAATAAAAACCTGCAGAAGAGCAAAGGTTTCTGGAGCATTAGCATTTCTGGACTGGAGTAGAAGTCACAGGATGCAATTATGTGTAAAGATGCATTTAGCTGGATACTTAAGATTTGTGTACTTTTTGCGTGTGTGCTAATACTTCAATGAATTAATTTACTTCAATATGCAGAAAACCTTTGTGAAGATTTAGAAACATTTTAGCATTAAGAAATTAATGCATGTTAGCTAGCTTTTAAAAGAAATGTGGTGTTTTCCTTTTTTTTCCAATAAATTAGTCTTCTAGTGATAAAATCAGTTTTTTAACAAGACCGTTAATTATATTTTGCTACTTATCATTGTATACACAAATTTGTTTTTTGCAATTTCACCACATTTCAATGTTAATTATTCCCATGATTTAAATATCTAACTGGAGTATTTTTCTTCCTTGAGAATTTGGGTGAAAAACATAGAACTGGAAAGCTCAGATTATAGATAAGACCACTCGTTGACACTCGTTTTGTTATTGTTGGAAGGAGGATCCTACTGGCCACATTGCCACTGCTGAACATACGAGGGTCCCTGAACACATGTGGCACAATATTACCCAGAAAAGGCACAATGAATAATGACAATATTAAAGTTTGCTAGATATATACATTTCCTACTTTTAAAATCCCTACGTTCATTTTTGTTGTTTACGTTAGTGAAAACGAGTGGCCTGCTGGGGTATTTGCAAATTGAGCCAGGAGTCAGGCTTATTTGATTTTCTTTAGGTTTATCTGGAGTAACTATGAACTTTAAACACTTAAATTCTAAAACATGCTAATTGTTTTTCTGTGTTTCTTTGAAAGTACCAGCTGTTTCTCAGAGAGACCTACGCATTACACCATCCTGCTACCTCAGCCATAACAGTACAAGCACATCTCGGGGTCTGCATCTTTTTCTTGAAAAATTAAGAGAACACTAGTAGCTAACAGGACTTGGGTGATGCTGTGCGAGTATTCGAGAGAGTGGATTTATGTTAAGAATGCTTAACACTGGGTTTGAACTATCCCAGGGACTTGATAAGTAGTGGGTAATATTTTATTTATGTACTATTTTCTTTTTCTATAAAAACCATACAAAAGAAGATATTTTGTATATTGTTTGTATTTAAAATAATTTTTTTCTATTTAATACATGGATATGATAATAGAAAGTATCTTGAAAGAACTCAGCACATCGGAATTCTCATGCATTTCCTGGAAGAAAGGGAGAGTACGGTAGTTCCCCTGATTTACATGAGATTGATTTATTTTAATAAGAGAGTAGCACTCCGCAGCTCAGACTCTGTGCGTCTCATAATAATAAAGTAGGCACATATGACAAAAATACGTGGGTCTCCAGCACACAGGGCCCTCTGCTCCCATGCAAAAGGCATTCTAGGTGCTTTTAAGCTTTATTTTCTTATTTATATTTTTATAGTTATATGTACTCCAATTTGGCCTCAATAGCTGCAGGGCCAAATGTTCTTGGCAATGATTCTCTTCTTAGTTTCTAATAAAAGACTATTTTTTTTTCCAGTAAGTGAATGATAAAGAAAAATCAATTCATCGTGCTAAATTATCTGATGTTATTTGTCACAGCATGTCACTATTGCTCTTCATATATATGTGTGTATATATATATATACATTCACGGCACTCACATATATTATAGGACATGTGTGTGTGTGTGTGTGTGTGTGTAATCTCCTGTTACTTTTTTGAACTTTGAAATCCTGCCATCATTTACTTGGATGAAACTGGTATTTTTAAAAGTATCCCTTTTAAATCCTAATATGCATAAGATTCACAGTGCCCCAAAGAGCCCCGATTTCTCATCTCGTTATGCCCTACATGTGCTTGCGTGTTCTGCAAGATAAAGATTCCATTGTGGCAGTGATGCTGCTCTGGTCTAGTGGTGCTGCCAGGAAACCACACCAAACAAATCATGATGACGAGCATCATCAACATAAGATGGAGAACAATGTATTCCAGACGTTTCATGATGCTGAATGGATAAAGAGAGTTTGCTTGTTTCCTTTCTAAGAGGGTTAAGACAGTTAAAGAGTTTGCTACTTGACAATTTCTTACACCTGACATTTAACAGAACTCATCTCTCCAAGATAGATATTCTCATTTCTGCTGTGTTGATGAACAAATCAAAATTACTTGCTGATGACCATTCAATTTGAAAAGAGTCAGATTAGGAGGTCAGTTCACACTTGCTCACTTGAAAATCCTTACTTTTACCCTAGGGAAGGCTGTTACTGTAGAAGATCTTTACGGGAAGGAATCACAAACTTGTATAACCTGAGTGACTGGTTACTCCCTACCTAGTGGTGAGAATCAATTTCTTTTCTTTTTTTTTTTTAAATCGCAATGTATAAAGTACTAGGAACAATCTGAAACATGTTATCTCCTGAAATTGGAGACTGTGCATAAGTAAAATACCCTTCAACTCACTGAGAAAGAGCCTGACCCACTTTTTCAAAAAAAAAAAAAATCAGTGTTTGTTCATCTGAAAAGCAGTCATGTGGAAAACAGTTGTCCGCAGGGGAGCTTGCTCCTCCCTCAGTCCAGCATCTTCCACTTGCCTTGTGTTCTGGAGAAGGACAGGATGTAGTGTATATTATGAGGCTCCCATCTTGTGACATTTAAAATACCTCACTATCTGCAAGTTCCTGAGAACTCCTTTCTGCCTGAGGGCCTGTTTCTGAGTGAGTTCCATTTCCCTGTACCCTGTGCATTTACAAGAAACCAACTGAAGGATTATATAAGCATCAGTGACGATCTTCCACTACCACCAACCAACTTGGTAATGTTGCATCTTAATATCAAAATCCACAAGATGTAAAATTTTGCACCCAATGATTATTTTTTTGATTACTCCCTTTATTCCACGGAATAGAGAGTCTAGGTTGTAACATTCCTTCAGTATCAAGAGAACACTACATATCCTCTAAGACTTTGACCCTTTGTTGACCCTTACATATACCATTGCATATACAGTTATAGAATTCACCCCATTGATTGGAAATGCCAACTATAATTTAACACAAATAGTGTTTAAATTAAAATCACACAACCATTTTAATAAGCTTTTGTTTTAAACACAACCTCACATTTTATCACAATGACAGGCAGTTAAGGACAGAGAAGAGAGGTTCAGCTGTTCAAAACCTTCACCAACGTGGAAGAAATTCAGAAGGTACCTGATATTCAGAAACACAGACCTACGATTCTTCTAAAGAAAGTTAAAATGATCCATTAGAATAATTTAATCCAGAGAGAACTTTTTCTGCAACTGTATTGACAAGAGAAAGAAAAAGAGGAACATAAAAGGGAGGAAAGGATGGGAAGAAGGAACACAAGAAAGACAGAAAACACATTCGGAGTGGAAGGAATCAGACGGGAGCTGGAAATGCCAACAGATAGCCCTGTAGAACTTGAGGTGACACTTAAGCACATCGACAGGAGACATCATCTATGGGTTCAAGTCCAGGGTCCTTCAACTTTTTCTAAAACCTATGCACTCCCTATATTTTGTTTTGTTTTTAAACTTAAGAGAGTTGTAAAAGATGAGGTTTCTGGCATTTTGTAATTGTTGAGAATTCAAAACTGCTCACTCTTAAGTTTACATTAAATATGCTTAAATAATAGAGTTGTCTCATACTCCCATCCTCAACTTAAAAACACAGGAACCAAACTTTTCCATAAATCGACAGTCACTGTGTTCGTTTTGCATTTGTCCTCATTTATACCTTCCACTTTCCCTCAGAACTTATCCAAGCATTATTTTTAATCAATAAATTATGACTTGCTCTTGGGTTTCTTTTGGTATCAGGGATTGAATCCAGGGGAGCTTAACCACTAAGCCACATCCTCAGCCCTTTTTGGTGTGTGTGTGTGTGTGTGTGTGTATATATATATATATATATATATTTTTTTTTTTTAGAGACAGGATCTTCTTGAGTTGCTTATGGCCCTGCTGAATTGCTGAGGCTGGCTTTGAACTTCCAAGCCTCCTGCCTCAGCCTTCCAATCTGCTAGGATTACTGATTTGTGCCAGTCTCTGGCATGTCTTGCTTTTGATATTTGATTTGGAGAAATGTACAAGATTTCATAATTTATTATATCATATTCTTTTCAACCAAATATAATAAAACAAAATCATATAGATTTTTTTCTGTGAATTATTGTTAAAATCAATCATATTATAATTTTGTACAATATTAAGCCTGAAAATCTACAAGAAGATTAAAAATAAAAATACCTACATTTCTTCTTATAAGTCAATTGGGAACTGGAGTGTAACGTTTTGAATTGCTCTTTCCTTCAGTAACCTACAGATTTTTAGGCCCCAGAGGATCACAGTACAATGAAACTGAGTCTGCACCCCTCTTACAAGATTTCTGGGTGATTCCAGGGTCTTCCAAACTTGAAGGTAGCTGCTTAGAAATGTGTTTGTGAAAGACAGAGCTGTGTGAACTCAAAACAAAACCCCAAATCCAAGTATGCATTTACTAGAAGATAACCCACGCAAAGGCCAAAAAACGGTAAAGAGAAACCGTGGGTAAACCTAGATGAAGTAAATGTAACTAGACACTCGGATGCTTCGGTGTCTGTTGCGGGGTTTCTCCCTCTGCCAGGATTCACAGGCCAGGAGTGAAGTCCTTACCACTCACCTTGTCCCTTATGACCCACTAGGAAATGTCTGCCCCCTGTGCCAGCTGCCTATGCTCCGCTGCCCCGGTGAGTCTTAGTCACAAATGCAGAGCTGCCTCTCTGGAGCAGGGAGATGACACCTCCAAGCTGCAAGGGCACGCTGCCACACAGAGACTTTGGGCTCCTCGTGAGTCTGAACCACCTGGCAAAGAAGGGGGTGCTGTGCTGGCTGGGAGACGATCCCACACCCAGGGGAAACCAGACCGCCTCTCCACCGTGGCCACGAGGAGGGCAGACGGGGGCACAGGAAACCCCCCAGCAGCTGCCAGGGCCCGTGCCCTCGAGCCAGCCAACACAGGCAGGACTGTAATGGACAGACCCTCAGGAGTCACCCAGCGGTGAAAACCGTGACCCGCCGAGGTGCTTGACAAGTGGAACAGAGTGGGTTGTGGAGGAGGGTGTTTATAAACACCAGCTACATCCCGGCGACCTCAGGAGCAATAGAGAGCACGGTCATTGTCCTGAGGACGGCCTCCTTGTACTGCTACGAATATGTCTGTGTTCCGTTTTCTCTTACTTCCTTATCATAAGACGTACTGACTTTTTGTCAGGGGGTTAATTCACATCCTAGTGTTTAAGTCATGGGATATCAAGGAGAAGAGTCACAATACTGCGTGACAGCCTCCCCTCCTGGGTGAGGGTTGGTGCGTGTTCAGAGCTGCCCATGGCGGATGGCCATGCCCTGTGCAAGTCTGACCTTCTGTCGTCTTTGTTGGGAGATTAACTATGGTTAACTTCTCATGTCTTCTTGACTAGGACGTGAGTCAGATTCAAGATAATTTCCAGGTATGTCTGTGAGTGTTTCTGGATGCAATCAGCATATGAATCAGAGGGCTGAGTGGAGCTCATGCCCCCCTCAGTGCGAGGGGATATGTATAAAATCTCCAGTTTGCTCCGGTTCCCTGGAGAACCCTGATGATCTTAAGCAACCTTGAACCGCCAGGGTTGAGAGGTCCAAGCCCAGCTCAGGTATGAACAAGCTGGATGGCAGAGAAGAGAACCTCAGATCCTTATGCTCAGAGGGTCAGCTGTGGTCTCAGAAGGCCAAGGTCCATCTCTAATGCAAGTGAAGGTTGGCCCACTGTTGGAAGTTAACGCTGCGGCTCCAGAGGGAGCAGGTCTGCAAGGAGATTCCCAGGCAATCACTAGAGCAGGCCCAGGTAGGTGCGCAGCCTTCAGCAGACCTCCTGGAGAGCAGGAGCTCGGCCCTGTAGGTGAGGATCTGGGGATCTCACTGGCAAATTAACTGATGTTCAAACCCAATCTAAAAATGCAAAACTGTGAGAAGAGAGATCACAGCTAAGGGCAAAAACACTATTTGACCATCATTTCTGACACATCTCTGAAATCCTAGTGTCAACTATAAGTGATTCTCAGTTTGGAACCTACACCTATTTAGTTTCACCAGGGATTTCCAATCACATGGTCCTGAAGGACTCAGCAGTGTAAATGGGATAGAACTATGAGAACAGTTTGGCCCTAAGCTTTGCTTTGACCTCTAGGATCCTTGAATAAAAGTGCACAATTCCAGAGGAAAGCTATTTAGGTTAATGCAAATGAACTTGACCTCTAGTCATCCCAACCACAAGGCCTGAGGGGCTCCGGCAATTCACTAGTCCTACTCACACTTCTGCCTGTGGTTTGGTTAAACTTTCTACCCACACTGGTTGCCAAACCTAGCTCAGTCTACCGATGAATCAGTCCTTACCACTAGTGCATATAAACATATTTCTAACTTTCAAAACAAAATAATAAAGTTGAGCAAAGCCTGTGCCCTCGTTCCCACGGCTCCGGCTCCGTCCTGCCTGGGAGCTACCTACTCACTTGTCTGTAGAATACTTGACACATTTCTTCCTCCAACTCGCTCTGCAGCTGGGGGGGCTCTGCTTCCACCTTCGTTCACTATTAAAAGTTCTGTTCGGTAAAAAGATAAAATTAATTTTTAAAAGTCCCTTCGAAAGAGGACCCTTTAACCAGATTTCCCCTTGAGACATTAAGCCCTGTTGGAAGCGTCCTTTGTTGCAATGTGTGAGGGCACCATGGCCTTCCTACATGGGAGCTTGGCAAGAGAGGTGCCTTGGCCCCTTGGTCTGTCCGACTCCTCTTTCTTGACCTTCAGCTTGGCAAAGGTTCCACACACACATGTACCCCTGGATCCTCTCAATGGCCTGTACAGTTAGCACTGTTATCACAATTTCCCAAATGGGGAGCACAAAACCTCAGGTTATAGATGGAAAAGCAAAATTTTGGTAGTGACAAGAATCAAAAGTCTAATAAATTAAATATTTAAAATAATCTCTAGATATTTAACTAGATAATTATTCAAAGTTTGATACTTTGTAGAGCTTCTGTCTCTCTAATATGTCAGAGCAAAACACTAAATTATGCTGGAAATACTTTTTATTGGTCACCTATTTTGTAGGAGAAATGCTCATCATCTGCGCAGTTTAACTTTTGTTATACCAGAAAGTTTTTTGTTTTTTTAAGTAATTTGAATTTTACAGTACGTTCCCCTTCTCTGGATTAAAGGCAAGTTTGTCCTTCATTAAATCTTTATTGGATCAAGAGAAAATGAAAGTTTATGACTATTTGGTGACAAACCCCCAGCAGTCCTAAGCAGAGGTTCAATATTATCAACTGGCAGTGTCACCAGGAGAGGACTCAACTCTGGGACCTGCCTAACTGAGACTCCCACTGTGCCAACTGCAGGAGGAACTCTACTGAACAGTTAAGAATGGGGCTTCATGCTCCTGAATCCAGACTTTGCCACCATCTGCCAGTGCCGTGGCCTCCTGCAATTCCCCAATCCTCTCTTGTCCTCCACAAATCTTCGAGAAAGGTGGTGAGTTAGCAAAGGACGGTACCTGTCCGTAGCCCGCGAGATTGTGTGGGTGAAGGGCTTCTGCGTGAGCTGTGGTCAGCTTTCCCCCTCCTCCCCTCCCCAACCCCAGGCACATATACTCTTCCTTCAGGTCTGAGAGTAAACTTCAATCGCCCCAAAGAATATCCTCATGCCTTCCAGGAGGGATCTCCCATTCATTTCCCTGCTGCCAGCACCCTTCCTCCAATTAAGATATTGGAAATCGACTCTTGGAGCAATTAATTATTTCATGGATTCCTTTTCTTGTAAACTATATGTGCTAAAATGGTTAAGACCTTGGCTAGCCTATCACCTATGCCAGCACAGTGGCATGCACAGTGATGTAACAGAGCGTGGAATCGACTTCAGACATAAAAACGACTTCCCAAGAGCACAATACGTGGACACTGAGAAGATCATGAAATACTAGCAGCTTTGAGTTACTTCTGAGCCATATGCCAACACAAGGTGTGGATGATATTAATCTATGCAGGATGTTCATTAATCACATGTGTCTGGCACTATTTAATATTAAAGAATCAACCTCTTTGGAAATGGGAAATGAAACTATATCACGTTGTACTGTTTTTGGAATCACCATTTGCAGGAACAGGCCCCAAATGGCTAAAGCTAGGCTCCCTCCCAGAGCTTCTGGAAGGCTACGCTGTGTTTTTAGTGTGTAGGCCGGGCTGGGAACTGTGTTATGGTTAGCCAAGGTCAGAAATGCTGATTCAGTGTATAGACTCAAGATCATAAAGAGTAACTTGTGCACATGTGCCCCCTCATGTAGCCCGGTGGCAGCATGCCTTCCACCTGCCTAGTCTGAACCTTGTTTCCTGGGTCTGAGACCCCATAGGACACCAGGGAATGTGGAATTAAAGGAATTAAAAAATTCCTTCCCAGGAAGATGACTGTCTATTTCCCATGGGAAAGGACTGCATGTACTACAAGAATACACAGTGCCACTACAGGAGGCCTGTGGAGGCAGGCAGTGTCCAGTACTGACATGACACGCCCTGTTACAGCTAAGCAGGACGGGATGGTGTTGTGTGTGATCCCAACACTGAGCGTGTACCAGCTTATTCCAGGTTAACACAACATGCGGGCGGGGTGCTCTCACCTGTTGTCCTTAACTCCCAGCTCACTCCTCAGTGTCCTGTTCCATAATTTTGAGGACGGGGACTCTACAAATCACCTGTGTTTCCAGCTGCCTCTGAGGCTGTATCAGTACCAAGTGCACACAGGCATGCAGAGTTGGGGACCAGCTCCTTGGCCTTTCCTCTTCCTGTGGACAGCACCCTACCAAGGATCTTGCACCCTCACCATAACAGCAACTGTATTCTGTAGTTCTTCCCACCCTCATGGGACCTGCCCCCATGTGTCTCCTGAGCTACAAGCTCCTGGGGCTGCTGCCTACTCAGAGGTGCAGCTGATAGATCCTGGAGCCGTCCGTCCCTCCCGACTCAGACACCCCACCAGACGAGCAGTCTCCTCCCAGAAGCCTGCGTTCGGGACCACGTGGACTCTCCTCAAAGCTTTTGAGTTTTAATTATTTAAACCTGCTCCCTTTTATGTTACTTTACATTCCGTGAGAAGCAGTTATCATGACATGATTAGACACGTAAGAAGTTTATTAGGGGAAATACCTGTGAAGCGAAAGGGCAGGGAGCCAGGAGCCTGGCAGAGCTGGCCGGGCATCATGGAGTTCTGGGCCTGCCTGCAGGAGTGCGGGAAGGAAGGGTGCCTGCCCGGAGGTGTTTAGACTGTAGTGAGGTAACACAGGTTTGTGCAACGGCTGGGGTGGGGTGTGTCCCCCGAGAGCCTGGAAGCCCACTGTCCTCAGTGTGAAACCTCAAGAAGTGGTGAGAACCATAGGTGGGGCCTAGTGAGGGGACATTAGGTCCTGGGGGCCTGTCCTTGGAAGGGATGAAGGTCTAGTGGGACTTTGATTGTTCTCCTGAGAGTGAGCTGTTATAAAAAGACAGGACAGGCTGCCTCTGAGCTTTGGATTCCCAATGCACGGTGACAGTTCTCCCTCACAATGTTCCTGCCATTGTGGCACCATCTTCATGAGGCCTTCAAATAGAGTAGCACAAGCCAGCACCATACCCTTGAACCTCCAGAACTGTGTGTTAAATAAATTTTTTGTTAATGTATCCAGCCTCAGCAATTTCATTATAGTAACAGAAGATAGAGTTGTGTAAGACTGCTAGGGAGTCTTTTCATTTGAAGTTATCTATTGAAGGTTTCCTAGGAATGAGTGAATCTTTGTATCAAGGAATCAAAGGCTGTGGAAATACAATGGTTCCTCTCATAATTACATCCAATATCCTGTTTCAGCCTTTAGCTTTCATTCTTGCAATTTTAGCTTTGACAATTTGGAGATTTTGGTGCTCGAGACCAGGACCCACCAGGAGATATGGGGATTGTTTCATGGAATCAGATTTGATATTGCCACCAGGAAACTATAATAAATGTCTTGTGTTGCTGAATCAAGAGCAAAGGAGGAGATTACTCTCTACTGGCAGGTTTTGAAGAGTATCTTACATGATTTTGCATAATGTTCCTTGTGATACCTTTAATGTTTTCTTATGACGAGCTGGGAATTGCCATATTAGAACCCTCCGGAAGCTGTGTGCTTCCTCATGGTATCAACACTGGGCACTTGAAAGCTTCGTGCCTGGCACCTGTGATGCCAGCCCCAGCACGGAGGCGTCTGCCATGCTTCTCCAAAATAAAGCACTCGTGTTCCTGTCCTTTGTCCTTGGAAGTGAATCACCATGCCTAGCCCCAGATAGGAGGAAGGTACGTAACTTCCATCCTGGAGACAAGTTTCTATTTCATCACTTGGAAGTCTTCTAAGAGAAAAATTTTGTCCTCTTCCTCTTCACCTTTTCCAATAATCTCTCTGGACTCATTTTATTGTTTGGGTTGTAATCCAATGTAAAATTATTGCTGCTTGAACTATTCCAACTTCGACCCTCGTGAACTCTTTTCAGAATGTCCTGTGTCCTTTGGATCTCTCTCATTTTAATATTTATGAGGCTTTAGTTCTTCCTTATTTTGTGGCATTGCAAAATAAGCCAGGCTCCTGTTGAGTTCAGCTGCCCCCATCCTAACCAAGTCAGTATTTCTCCAAAGGATAGTCCCTCTTTATTGAAGAATGGAGTTTAGAAACCGTGTTGGGCGTCTGGGTCACCTTCTTGTTGAGATATCAATGTACATGCACGCACACATTATGTATGTGTGGATTTTTGTACAGATAAAATTTTTATTTAACTATATGTACAATATGTGAAAATATGTATTTGTATCCTTGTACCTATAATTATTATTCTGTTTACATATCTGTATATACTTACATTAACATTAATGTAATTGTATACTGATATTCTTTCACCTATCCACAGGATTTATTCCAAATAGAATTTTTAAAATAGTTCACACAGCTCAGAGTTGAGTAGCATGAATAGTCTATCAGAAATGGGTAAGATTTTTGAAATTTTGAGACTCTTCAATTTGAGAGGAGGATAAAAATATCTTTGTATCTATGAACAACATTGGCTTCTTGAAAGGCAGAATCCTGCAGGATTGTTACTGTTGCAGGGGAATTCCAATGTGCTTAAGTATCAGGCGGGTGCATAATAGAAGATACTGTCTCCAGGTATCTGGGCTGCAGAGCTGGAAATGAGACCTTGCAAATCACCTTTCTAACTGGCTGCCTGTTAGTCTGTGCTCACAGGCACCAGAAGTAGACGCAAAGCTGCAGGAGAGAAGGGGCTGCTCCTTACTGCCGCTTCTGCTGCCTGCCGACAGTCCCCATCCGTGAGCATTAGCCAGCAGTGCTCCTTCACTCTGAGCACTTTCCTCCTCCTCTATTTTGCAATTTTTCTAACAGCTGCAGAGCCACCCAGATCATCCACATCAGCTCCAGACAAAACATGCCCTGTCTTTAGAGGTTTGAATTTCTGTCCACGCTGTTCACCAGCTTCTAAGATCGAATAACTCACAACCTCTCTAAAACCAGGAGCTTTCCACACTTGCTACTCCCTCACAGCCAGTGCTCTTCAGGACCTTGTTAACAACGGAGCACCTAAGCAACAAGTCTTTATATGAAATTACCTGTGCTAAAGGGACTGGGACAAGGCCATTACTGATACAATTTAATATATATTCATGCATTGTTCACTTATATTTTTGAAAAAAATCCTCTTACTATCTGTGGTAACAGGTGACTGGAAATGTATCATGTTTCACAATGCCTTCCTGGTGATGGAATATATTTATAACCAGATACATAATTGGAGAATTTGGCAGTTTCAACATATACTTCTATTTTTTTTTTTTTTTTATCTTGGGGGAAAGCTGTATCTCTGATATTTGGAATTTTATGTATAACATCCTCAAGTCACTTCAAACGATTTAATAGATCCTCCCATCTATTTGAAATCTTTATTATATTTTTCATATCCTGGGAAAGACCTCAAGGTTAGGAGAAAGTGGACTTCTTAGTTCTTAGAGAACTTCTTAATTCTCTAGATGCATTCTGGCTTGATCATTTTCCAAACTGCCTATTTTATAAAAGGAAAATATAAACTAAATCAGTGATTAATTATCAAACTATCATGTCATCCCAACAAGTAACATTTTAAAGAGTTCAACTCTAAATAGTAGCTCTCTTTCCTGTGTCTGTCTCCTCCTCTCTACTTTTCTTTTCAAGTAAACAACCTGAGGAAGAAGAACAGGTAATAAGAATTTCTTACCCTATTTTTTACTTTTCAAGTTATTTGAATTCTTTGTACAACTTGATTATAAATAAACCAATAGCATCATATTGTATGATTGAAATGAAGAGGTTTATTATCAGGAATAGTGCTTTTCAAATACTCATATGCCACCTTATCACCAAATTATCACATAAACCTTTAAATTTCAATTCTCTTTTGCAGAATTGGGGTAACAGTATCTCATAAAAAAGAAAAATAGAATCAGTGAAAAATGTGTAACATAGTTCCTGGTTTAAAGTAAACTTTCAAATAATGAATCCATCTGGTGATTTTTTTTGTGACATGATGTAGGTGATATATTCAACCCCATAAAAATTTGTGGGTTTTGTTTTTAGTTGCATTAATAGTTTGCAAGGGATCTTTCAAAAGCTTATCAAATAATGCATTCACATGTAGTTTTTTTGTTTGTTTTTTAAACTTTGAAAGTCCAAGTCAAGATGCTCTCCTGGCCCACTGTCCTCATAAGCTACCTTAGTAACCAGGGAGGAGGTTGTGTGCCCCATGACTTCCCCCACACACCTATAACCTGGATTACGTAAGTCACTCCTGGCTGGATGTCTGTAAGCCTATTTTAGATTATACTGTCTATTTTGTCATTACATTGGTTTAAGATGCCTGGACAACATCACCAAGAGATTCAGACTCAACCATCATATGTGACACTACCCAAAGGTGCTTGGATAGCAGTCCCCACCGACAACATCAGAGACAGCAGAACTGTTCTCGACTGGCCAGGTCCCCTTCTAGTTATTGTAATTAGTAACTAATTACTAGTAACCAAGATATTTCCTTATGCTCTTCCCAAAAGATCAGTAAACAGCCGATTACCTGAATCCTTTCTGGTCTGCCAATGATCACAGGAAAACTGCATCTAATGTGTGACTGCTGGTGGCAGTTGAGAAGACCCAGTTTTACAGAACATACCTAGTTAATGACAGTCTAGGCTGGGATTTTATTCCACTTGCACTGATGTGTCAGTCAGTTACTATCCCTTGGGACCAGGGAGAACAAAGACTCCTGGGTCAGACAGAGACTTCCCTGTTTCAGGCACAGCAGGTGGCACGAGCCTCAGCAGGTCTGTATCAGTTCTCTCTGTCCTCAGACCCAACAGTGCTGGTGGGGTGGCAGGAAGGCTCCAGATAAACCCAGCTCAAACAGGGGACTTTGATACAGAGCTTAAAATCCGGAGCTGGGGCATACCCCCTCCTTTATGGCACTCAGTGAGCAGCCTTCTTTATCTGGGGCAGAGAGTTCCCCATCCCTTGAGGTAACTTAAAAACCCAGCTCTTCAGTATTCCTGAGGAAAACTGTCAAGGACGCAGCCTCTTGAGCAACATGACCCTGAGAAAGGGCCCAAGTACAGAGGAGGCACAGGCAGCAGGACTCGGAAGCTATCTCCCGACAACCACTCCACTGTCCTGCTTTGCTTCGACTTGCAGCAAAGTTTCCCATGATCCTAGGACTCCATGGGCTACTCTGAGCCATTTAGCTGGGAAAGGCTGCACCAGGTCCATTCAGTTCCACTCAGTGTTTCATTAACAGCAGGAAGAAACCACCCTGCAGTATTGACCTCAACCATGTCCCCGGGATCCCAAACTCAGTCAGTAGGGAATATGTTCTAGGAGGGCCAGTACATCGTATTTTAGGTCTCAGACTGCAACCTAAAGCCAGGTCTGTCATCTACTGTCACCCATACAAGGGACCTGCTACTAATCTGCTCATCTTTAGCACCACTGGCGATAAATGTAAGGGGCCATACATGGACTACAAAGCAAACCCCTTCCTGATCGCTCCTGCCTAATCTCATTTTTCTCTGGATCACCTCTATAAAAGCCTCCTTTTCCTGTGGATGGGCAGAATCGCAGCCTTTGGGACAGTGGGCAGAATTGCAGCTTTTGAGACAGGAGTCCCCTGTGCTTCTCCCTTGCTAGCAAAGCAATAAACCTTTTTTTTTTTTCCTTTTTCTCAAGACCTTGTCTCCATTATTAACTCGGCATCAAGGACAAGGACTGAGCTTTTGGATAGGTCAAACAGTTTTAGAAACAGATGCAAATTTGATTTGTTTTGTGTATCCATCAGGCAAGAGAAACCCAATTTTTGTACTCCAAAGAGGAAAGCTGGGTGACTCATCATTGTTGCCTTCCTTGCACCAGACAGCAAGGCCACTGGAAATGGTGACAGTCTTTAAACACTTGCAGATGGAGCCAATTTTGGACCAGTTATGACTGGTCAATATGCCTGCCAGCGGGTCCAATTGTGCTGTAAGGTGAGTCCTGTCCTTTATTGAGGACATTCTAGTTAAGAAGTTCAGCAACTTCGTCAGGAGTGAGGGTGGTGATGAAGTCTGTAAAGTCTGAAAATTCCCTTTGCTATTCAGAGTTGATTGCAGGAGCTTCACCAAGTCAAAGGCTTTGGGAGAGGGTTGCCTGTCTTTAGCACCATGGCATCTAGCCAAGTCTGTCCTGCAGCTGGAGACCTCGCCCGCCATGCCAAACCTCTGGGTGTGCTGCTCCTGTGACCTAGGGTAGTGAGCTGCTGAACATGGAAAGTCATGGGCTGAGAGAGCAGCATGTCCAAGAGAGCCCAGTTTGGGCCAGCAGAGATCATTCTCCCAGCATATATCATGAAATGGAGGAAGGGGATTTCTTTTATCAGAAGCATGTTTCTCATATCAGAAGCACAAGAGCAACTTGTGTTGTGCTGGTCCAGAGATTCAGGAGGTATGAGAGGTGCTTGCTGGAGCCACCACAGGGAAGGGGCCTCCAGCAAAGGCACAACAAAATGTTTGCTATATTGCAAACTGAACTAATTTTAGGGCCTTTTGGCAAAGACAGACCCATTTAATATAGGTCAACTGGCAAGTAATAGCACAATTAGAGTCCAATAAGATTTGTGAGAAGTGTGTTACCTTCAAATTCCAAACTGGAAGGTCAGGTGAAGCCCTTCAGAAGAATGGGCCACGCTGTTGCTCCACGTCCTGCAGATCCAGCTTTCTAAGAATTTGGTGTGATTCCCAAGGTAGGTAAGGGTGATGTCCCGGATAGAGTATCGGAATTCTCTTAAGGATTTTTAACAGAAAAACGTATGTGGTATTCACCTAGTTGCAAGACGCAGAAGAATATTTCAACCATTTGCAGAATTTTATATAATACAGTGTGCATTAAATGGCCTATATATTTTAATAGCTTACATATTACACATACTACTAAGTTACACATAAATAATTTGTTATATGGTCTCTTTATGTCTCACTGCTTGGCTAGCAAAGAGGACACACCAGGGATCCTGCCCCAGAGCCTGTGATTCCGCCCATCACGGGGCAGAAGGGGCTATTACCTCTCAGAACCGGCCTAGAACTCTAGCTTATCTCACATCTGCAAACTGAAGCAGGAAAAAGAAAAGCCTGGGGCAGGAAAGAGTCCAGGGAAAGCACAGTGATCAAGGATGATGTTTGTCCCTCAGATTTCAGCTGGTGACTTCTCCATTCAAGAATCTCCCCCTCTTCCTAGTACAGGGAAGGAAACAGGCTTCCTACAGAGAAGCTTCCTTTGTAGATGTAAATTTCCAGTATTTACAAAAAGGAAACTCCTTTTCTGCTTTTAGA
Source organism: Marmota monax (assembly GCF_021218885.2). Taxonomy (NCBI): domain Eukaryota; kingdom Metazoa; phylum Chordata; class Mammalia; order Rodentia; family Sciuridae; genus Marmota; species Marmota monax. The sequence goes on from NW_026694874.1 coordinate 22,943, forward strand.
GCCTTTCCTGTGTCTGTGGTTTTTCTAGCTGTTCAAAATACCCCTTCTGCCAAAGAGACATGTCTTGGGGGTGTAATATTCCAATCTCCTACATGTACGTTATTCAAGTACTCCAATTCCAAAGTTAGGTAATGTGCTAAGCATTTGAAAACTACTTCTGTTCAAACTACTCAGAATTAAAATGGAATTTAGATATATAAAGTGGAAATCATTATCTCTCTCAAAACAAAATGATAAACCAATAATACTTATAACTAATGCTTCACTGTATCTTAACATGCTTGTTCTAATTTTCAGGTAGAAATTTTGCAAAGCGTTTTGCACAGGCTGAATTTCAGGCAATAATTAAGGAAATCTGGAGTTAGCACAGGTCAGTCCTTACAACAGTTTGATCAGGAGCTTAGATCTTTGATCATCAGCAAGCTCCAAGATACTCTATGACTAACTCCCCTTGCCAGTTTTATGCCTCTTTAACATATTGAGCCTCTGCTCTCTTCCCTTCCCTTTATGACTTAAAAAAAAGTGTCAAGTAATACAGAATGTTTCTGCTCCCTGTCTGCATTCTGAGCTGTCTACGCTATAGAGCTGTCTATTACAATCAATTCTTCGCCTTGTTCTCAGCTGCATTCCCAACTCCTGAGGTCTGGTATACAGGAAGTAATCAATAAGAGCTGTCTGTCGACCTCCTCCGTCTAGACTTCCTCCTAATACCTGTAGCATCCCCAACCTGCCAACATCAGCATCTCACCAATTTCAGTCCCAACACTATCATTCCACTCCGCCTCCCCTTTAGTGAAAACATCTGGCTGCTCAGCCTCAGCAGTGCCACAGTGAGAATTCAATAGAATCTTTGGGTGAGTTTTGCCAAAACTATATCATCATTATCACATTAGCACTTTTTTAAATGCGAACTTTATATCAGTATTCCACGCTGGTTTTCTGTTTATTTTCACAACATTTAAGGACTCCCTAAATAATATATGCATTTTGTTAATTTCTAATAATTGTTGAAAATAACATTCAAAATAAAAGATCGTTTCTTACATTTTTAAATATAAAAGCGGGGCTGGGGATGTGGCTCAAGCAGTAGCGCGCTCACCTGGCATGCGTGCGGTCCAGGTTCAATCCTCAGCACCCCATACAAAGATGTTGTGTCTGCCGAGAACTGAAAAATAAATACTAAAAAATTCTCCCTCTCAATCTCTCTCCTCTCTTAAAAAAATATACATATAAAAGCAAATTCTATAATAAAAAGAGTAATGTATACATGTATTTCACATGACAGCCAGCTGCAATATGACAAGGGTACAGAAAATATAACTAGACATTAATGCAGGCAGGGCAGTTTCGTATTTGTGCGGCCTGTGGGTCATATTGATCCCAGTCCTGTTTTACTGCTCTACTGGGACTCTTCTGAAATCCTTATCATTTTGAAATGGAGGTCTGCATTCTTATTTTCCACTGAGCCCTGCAAATTACGTAGCACGTTCCAAATGTGGGGGGGGGGGGGGGCAATTTATTGGCTTAATACAAATTAGTAAACAAGATCAAAGTCAAACACACATAGCATATACCTTAATGCATGGGAAGCTTTTGTCACAATTCTTAAAGACCTGAATGTTCACTTCAACTTGAAAGACAGGTACTCTGTATTTCCACTTTCCAGCCCAAATTGTAATTATGGGAACAATTACCTCCTTAAACTTTATCTAACGTAAAAATAATCTTGTAAGAACTGATTGTAGGGTGAAAACCCACTGTGCAGTGGAGATATGCTGGTGTAGTGGATGAGTAGACTTGAGTCCTAATTCACCAGGGTCTACTTTCAGTGTGAGTCTTTGGTGGGGCCCAGTGAAAGTCATTCTCATTTGACTTACTCTATATTTGCGTACTATCAGTGTTCCTTAGGACAAAAGTGACCAAAGGACTAGTATAGGTAATATCTGAACAATTCCTCCAAACCAATGAAATTTGGTCAATAATTTAACCGAAAACGTAACAGTGGCTTCTGCCTTGGACATCGTCTTTGAAGAGTTGCTTCCCATCCCTTTGCCTGGCATTCTAAATTCTAAAGAAAAGCCAAAGCTTAATGATTAAGGCATTAACTGTCAAATTTTTCTTTAGATTCACAGAACCCAGAACATCTGGTGACTTTCAGATAACAGCAGAATGCCTCTCCTTAAGTCTATGCATAAACTAGCACAAAGCATGGAAATAGTTGGATAATGAACTTGCAGAAAAGTAACACATTTGACACTAGCCCCAGGAGGTCAAGGCCACTGAGAATGCTGTGGCTGGGGGCCAGGCAGGGGTTGGAGGGCACTGCTCATCACATAGCCTTTCTGCCTATTATTCTACTCCTCCTCCTTTCCATCCCTGTAAAAATCCATATACCTGCCTGAGGTCCCTGAAGTTGCACTTTGAAGATTGGATTTTCATCTCCCAAAGAATTGAGAAACACACACAAGTACAGATTCATTGAAAGCGGTGGTGAGGGTAGCACTATATAAGGTAGAAGTGGGCTAAGCAAGAGAGAGACTCAAGGCCCTGATATCTGGAAATCAGAGTCTTATACGCTGAGCAGTGAGATGTTCTCTTTTCTGTAAGAGTGGGATTGAAGACTCTATGCCATTTGCTCTCATTGGTTACCTTATGATACCAGATTAGAATACAGTTGAATTATTCCATTAGTTCCCTTAGAAAACCTAATTAGAATACGTCTTGTGCTCCAGCAGCATCCTTAGACCCTGCCCTCTACCTTCTTGGCATCCCTGAACTCCTACCTAACAAGATGGGATCCCCTCCACCTTCTTATAGCCCTCAAATAAACCTACCTCCCACCACTAACTCTCATCTCCCAGGTCCTGGTTTCACATGGAAAGCAGCTGGATCTGGGTCCAGCAAAAATTAGATAATTTTGGGAATAGCTAATAGTCATGAAAAAAAAAAGTACTTAAATGCTTACCCCAAACACTAATAAGTCGTGCACATCAAAGTCACAATGAAATAGCATTTTAATCCCATCAAAGCCTACCTTATAGCAAGGCTCAGAGGTGAGCCAGTGATTCAGGAGGCTGAGGCATGAGGATCTCAAGTTCAAGGCCAGCTGGGGCAACTTAGACTCTGTCTCCAAATAAAAGAATAAAAAGAACTAGAACCGAAATTCAGCGATAAAGGGCCTCTGGGCTTGATCCCCAGTACAATCACCAATCAAATCCTATCTTACCCACAGTTTCAATTTCTGGTTTAAGTTATGCGTGGTCAAGTGCAACCTGAAAATATTAAATAGAAAATTCCAACAGTAAACACTTGGTAGGTTTTAAATTGCACATCATTGTGAGTAGCATAATGAATCGCGCCACCCTCCCTACCTCGCCCTGTTAGTCAGTATCCCCACACTCCGTTTCTCTTCGTGGTCATTTAGGTTCTCAGATTGACAGTATCGCAGTGCCTTTGTTCATTTCATTTAGTAATTGCCACAAAACACAAGATTAAGCATTGTATAAAAATTTCATGACAACAGAATTACAGTACATTGTTATAACCATTCTATAATATTTTTATTGTTAATCTTACTATGTCTAATTCATAAATTCAACTACCATAGGCATACTCAGGTGTGTGTATGTGTGTAGTATATATAAGTAGTACACGTAGGGGTTGGTACCACCCATGCTTTCAGATATGCACTGGGCTTCTTAAACTATGTCCCCCAGGATCAAGGGGGGACTGTTGTATGAAAAATTAAATTTGAGAATACAACTTACCAGCAACTTTTCAATCCTTGGGGGTATAAACTAGTGAAAGTATTTGGAGAACAGTTTCACACTATCTGGTAAATCTGAAGGGGCTGAAGTGTAATGGAATAATTCCACCTCCAGTTTTATGACCTAGAGAAACTCTCACACATCTGTACAAGCAGTTATGTGTGAATCTTCATTCTGCATCTTTTGTAATAAGGAAAAAAACTTAGTGTTCCTAATTAAGAAAATGAATGACTTGTATTACAGTCATATTACATAGCAACTAAAATAAATTAGAATGACACCGACCAGCTAGGATGCGTTTTTAAAAACGGCATAAATGAAAGAAGCAAATTTCAAAATAATTAGTGTGAAAAATGTATGGAATTTTTTTTTAAAACAAAAAGGCAATGTTATTAATGTTTGTTAATATCTAACATGCATAATACGAACAAAAACATGAGAGCAATGATACCAACTTGAGGGCAATGACTATATTCAGGAGACAGGGGGATCAAGGAAGGGGAGAAAGGGACTCAACTTTATCTGACATTTTATTAAAAGCATACCCCATAAGGACATGGCAAAATATCAATGTAGTAAATTTGGAGAGCATGATTAAATGAGCATTTGTTATTTTATTACTTTGGCTATGTCTGAAATCTTGTTTCCAACAAGAGGAAAAGGAATTAAGCAGCCAGTTTTCGGGGAGCTGGGTGTGCACCATCTCGCTGCTGAGATGCAGGGTCTGCTGTATAAATTATCTGGGGCTTTTACTTGAGTTGTGCCTCATTAGCAATCATCTCTAGCACCAATTAGAAAAATTGAATCTCCATACGAAATTACATGGTCTGCAATTAAGCAGCGCCTGGCTGCCAGTGGGAGGGCCGCTCCTTCCAAGCCAGAGCTCCGCGCTCCGCGCTCCAGGAAAGGGAGAGGGCGCTGGACCCAGGGCGTCACAGGCACCGCGGGCGCCCTGCGTGCTTCCCTCCCCTTGCTCGGTTCCTCTGAAATCGGTTTCCCAGGCTTTCGGTGAAGGGGAGAATTGTCCTATGTCATTCCTCCTGACAGCCTGGCTCCCGCTGCACGAGATGTGCCAGGGATTACTGTTCGTGGGGACCCTCCAAGGGTGAGCCTATGACAGCTCTGGCACCTGGCAGCCGTCACTCTCATTCCTCCCAAGGTGAGCGATCCCGTGAGTCAGAGGTGCCGGAAATGCTCTGCTGCGGACTCGCTGGGCACGCATTCGGGACAGCAGCGTCTCGGGGCACATTTAATGGCAGACTATATATGCTTCCATGTAGAGGAAAAAACTTCCGAGGCCGATTCCCACGTCAGCAGGTTGAGAGGACAGCCAGCCCACTTCATCTGCTTCTGTTCTAATTTAAGAACATCTCGGGGACAATTTTATCTGCAGGGAGAGGAACGTGTTTAAATATAGATACACGATTTCAGACCATTCAGAACAAAGACGGCCCACATTCCCACACTGCTGCCAGCATGCATGCCTGGACACACACTGGTCCTTCTGCATTTAGAGATGTCTGTCCTTCCGCATCAGTTAAACTGTCTTAGTTACTGTCCTCATTTATAAAACACGTCCACGACACACACAGTGATGCTGGACTTCCGCTAAGCCACTTACAGCACAAGCTGATAAGGTGTTAATGGTAAAAACAGGACCTTCCGGGGGTAACAGGGGTTTCTAGATGGACCTATCGTTTCACTGAGCAATTACTTTCACAGTAAGTGCTTCACGCATCTATTTGGCATCTTATGATAGACTACTATCAACTAGAGTGACAGAGTGCTTTCTTTGAAAGAAACAGACACCCGGTAATAACGACATATGTAAGGGACATAATTACGGCTCTAACCTTAATTTGGGTTTATAATTATCTAAGATAATTTGATCAAATCAAAGACTATCCACTGGTTAGTCTGGTAGGGCCACTGCTCCATGTCCGAGATGTCCATGGAGGATTCTGCGACTCAGCCCACCTCTCCCCTCTTTTCACTCCTGTCCAATAGAGAGGGAATTGATCTGCTGGGGTCTGGGATCTGCAGAGCCTCCGCTCCTGGGTTCTCCCTGGGCGGTGCCAGATGCTCGCACACCTGTTCTTCCATGCAGTGAGCCCATGAGGTATGGTGGGGACTGAGGAGCCTGGCCTGAGGGTCTGGGCTGGTCCATGTAATCCAAGGGGGACATGCAAGACTCTAACACAGCCACAGGTTGAGCGGACTTCCCTCATTCCAGGTTCAAAAGCCACAAAGCAGATGGGCTGCTCTTGGTCTCCCTGACTTCAGCACCCAGTTCCCACTGGGTCTGAGTTGGAGAATACCCACTTTATTTCCCTTTTCAGTTCAACCAGGAAATTTTGAGAAAAATGAAAGTATCCTTTGGAGACTGTAACGACACAGCCAGAGGCTACGTTTCCAGGTGGGACCATGGCAGGCTGTTTGGGGGCTTCAGTGATAGTGGGGTTTGACTCCTGGGACCTTCGTAGCTCATTGGCTCACTATGGCTGGCACAGTGCCAGGCCTGGGGGGTAGCAAGTCGGCGGGAGGGGATGGGCCTCAGCATCCACTCCAGCAGCAGACGCAGCGTGGGCAGGACTGAGACTGCATAGGAAGCCTTACCTGGCTGCTCACTGCTGATCCAATGACCCTCCACACACTCATAGCTGCTCACACTGGCTCCTCTCTGTACCTTGGGCACACGGAGTTCATCGCTATCGCAGGATTTCTGCAGTTGCCGTTTCCTTCTCTGAATCAGGTTTCTGAAAATAATTGTAAGGCCTAGCTTTCTGGCTTCATCCAAGTCTGTCCTCAAAGGCCATATTCCAAGAGAGATTTTTTTCTTTTCTTTCGAGACACCTTGTGCCAGAGTCAGCACAGGATTCTCACTTGGCTTTCACCCTTTCCTATTTAACCACATTAGTATCAATTTAAGTGTCTAAATTTAAGTTACCGTGTGTATGTGTCACCTGTCTCACTAGAACACAAGGCCTGAGAGGACAGAAGCTATGACCTTGATGACTCTTGATCCAAAGCTTTAGCATAGTACGCGTTCAATTAAAAAAAAAAGTCCTTTTAATGAAATCAAGTTTTTAAATATTTGTTCATTTCTCCTCTTCTGACAGTAGTCAAAACACATTGTTCAAAACCAATTCATTTTTTGCTCCAAACTGATTCCTGCAGCTTCAAACCTTTTTCAGTAATTTTTTGGCCTTGAATTAATGTTTTCTTGCTGTACTTCCGTCTCCCGCCAAAATATTTGCTGTATAGCAAGATGTCTCTCCCTTCCTTATTCAATCATAAGATGAACCCCTTGTTCATGAGTGAGACCGTAATCAGATCCTCCAACATCAAAAACCGTGGATCATAGATTACATGACTAATAAATCAGTAAGTGTCTGGCCCAGATTGGGAGAGTGTAGGGACCAGCCAGGTGACCAAGGGAGCCCAGATCCCTTCTCCTGGACCTTCATGTGGTCTAGGAATTAAAAACCTGGACAAGCTAGACTTCTGGTTCCCAACACTCAGGAACACTTAGTGTTCTGAACAGTCAGTATTGTAGCGGGTTTTGATCTCTAGAGTCCCAAGTAGCGGAAGAACGAGAAGCACCCTACCCACCAGCGCCCCAGAGCCCAGGTGCTCAGATGCTTCCCATTTTGAATTGAGGCTTTACTGTGATCTCAGCCTTGTTGGGCCACACACATCTGTGAAGTTCAAGGTTAACCAGAGCTGCCTATGCACAAAGGACAAGGTATCTCACAGAGGATTATGACAACTTAGTAAAGGATACACAGTTGTACCAGTGCAACCTGAGCTGCTGTAAGGGAAAGCAGCCAGATGACCTGCACATCACCAGGAGCGCACCTGACTTTCAATGCTCTTACCCTGGCCCCAGTGGAAGCCACAATCTCCCTGTGAGCTGCTGGCCCCAAACTCCAGGGCTCCACCAATGCACTGGAGCTGTGTGGGGTCATATCCATAACCATCCACCCTTCTCCTTCTGATTCCTGAACCAACCCTGAAACCAGACATGTAATAGAAATGAGATCTCTTATCAACTTTGTTGTAAGTGAGGTTAAATTAAGAGAATGAACATTAGAACAAAAGACTTAAACAGGCTTCCCTCTCTGAACCAGGTCTACCTCCCTCACGCCACCTCTCTGGTTAGCAGCCATGGAATCAGAAAGCATTTAAAGTTATTTAGATGAGGTCAAATAAAGGCACTATTTAGGAATGTGTGGACAGGGCATAAGAATGGAGCTCCCATATGCTGACTGCAGAAGAGTGCCGTCTCTAGGTACAAATTCTGAAGAACAGAGCGGCATAGAGGGACCTCTGGAGGGGAGAAGGGCAGCCCTGCAGGACAAAGTGACCAACACCTTGAACTCGGTGTCTGCTTCTGTTGGATCTTCGGCCAGGACCCCCCATTGGGGGTCCCAGAAGCCAGGGAAAGGAAAAACTTGATATTGCCAGCCAGGTCAGCCTCTGGGGGACATGAGGTTGACAAGGAGCAGGAAGGGGGAGTGGGCGGGGACAGAAGACACAAGACCACCTGGCAAGCGTGCCCCACAGATGAGTTGCGAAGGGCACCCCCTGAGTGCAGGCTTGAGACTGAGGCAGCGTCACCCTGAGTCTCCTCCTCAGTCTCTCCCAGCTTCCCAGAGATGAGAGCGCACGGATTTCATGGCCCCTTCGGCCTGCATGGTGGGACTTCCCGCCCACTGTGGAGGGAGACAAGTGAGCCATGGGCATCCTCCCCAGTGTTCACCAGTGGACCCACACATTCTCACTGGGTACACGAGAGCTTCCTTGTCCCCCGAGTTGGAGAGTCACACACCTGGAGTGCAGAACCTTGACGGTCAGCTTCCATGAGAAAGAAGCAACTGTCCGAGTCAGCTGTGCAGATCTTGGCAAAGCGTTTCCCCGATACTCCTTTGAGACCTCCTGATTCTAAACAAGGAGAGGACCCATCTCAAGGCGATGGCCAGGAAGAAAGAAGCCAGCCTGCGAGGAAGCCCCACTGAGGGTCTCCCTTTGGAGACCCTCCTTTGCACATAGCTGACCTCAGGACACATCCCTCTTCTGACCTCCTGAAGGTCAGCTCCTAGGGCAGCGCAGCACCCACAGTGGGCAAGGGCTGCAGCTGTGGGCAGTGGAATGCGGGGAGGGGCGTTGGCAGTGGAACCAGACAGGTGGCCAGCCCAGCTAGTCCAGCCACAGAAGATGCACAGGAGTAGCTGATATTAACTCCCTTGTGTCCAAGGCCTGAAGGTTTCTTTGCTGGTTGAAAGCACAGAGGACAGGAGGTCTGTCCCAGCCTTTACTCATCTCACTACTGCAAGTTCCTTGGCCGCCTCCGGTGCTGAGCTACAGCTTGTGGAGATTGTTTTTTAAGAAGAAATGCTGTCAGTCTGCAGCGTTCTCCCCTCCAGCACCACGCCACCCAGGTGCATGATCCCACTACTCTTGTTCTTGACTTCTATGGCGGGGACCAGGGGCAGGGAAATGGAGGCAAAACCACTGTTTATAGGAAACATCCACTGAAGGCTTATGGAGAAAGAGGGAGTTATAGCTCCAAAGCATAAATTAAAATTTAGTAGTACATTAAGTATATTAAGCACGTTAAATTTTAATATTAAAGTAACTATGCTTAAACTTCTTCAGCCATTACCAACCATGAATGTCTATAGCTTTACTGGTATTTGGGACCTTCGTGTACACATCATCCTTTTTAGAAAGTGCTGCGTTCCTTCTTTTAATCTTAAACTAAATTCTTTGCATTTTGTCAAATGTAACAATTCAGCACTTGCTTTTATTTTGCCCATTCCTTCTACAATTTGCATTTAGTTGGACCAAAGTATTTTCCTTTAGGAAAATATTTCCAGAAAAAATTCTGATGCCAATTAAAAAAAAAGTGATATTAGCTCTAAAGTCTTTGAAAACCTACTACATGCTACAGAACCTCTGAGTTCATGGATTTCGTCTGTGAATAAAGCTTTTAAGTGATAAACTTGGAATTTGAAAAACATTAATTCCTAGGTCTTGTCGATATGATGGTTGTGTTTCAGAGAAGTCGTGGAACGTTATTTAGCCATCTGGCTATGAGCATGGCAAAACACCACCAACCCAAAATCTCTAAAGTTTAAAAAATTAAAAATACTGCACACTCAAATATCAGGTTTACTACCTCAATGTAGTACCCTTTGGTATTGAAGTTTAATTTTAAGTGGGGGAAATTGTTTGAAAAATCGGTTTCTACTTTTCTAGTCATAGTTTTCTAAATCTTGGCCATTGATTAGTCTAGGAACATTTAGATAAAATACTCATTCACTGATCATGTCCAAATGAGTAGTAGTAACACATTAGTATACAAAATTCAGCGGTACAATTTTTGTTTTTAGTTTACCAGCCTAGAGAGACTATATCCTATCTGCATCTGAAGGAATCTCAGCAAAAAAATCCACAAATAATTTTTAAAGTCTGACCTTGATAAAAATCAGAAGTCTGAGAAGGGCCTTCAGTGTTAGAAAGTACTCACTGGTATCTTCCAGGACAGTGAAGACCTTCAGTGACCCTTGCATGCTATTATTGTTGCTCACATGGAATGGCGTAAACTGGCACGGGGCTCCTTAATCCCAAATTCCACGCTGCCAGCTCACTTGCTTTTGGACAGGATTGCACTGGTGTTTGCACTGGAGTATCCTGAGCCATCTGGGTTTTTATTGTTTGCAGTTTTGACAGTGTTTGGAAGGTAAAAATATCTACCCAGAAAAACCTCTTTGTCATCGTTATTTGCTGAAGAATAAATTTAATACAAATTTTAGTAAGTAGGGTACTCAGCCAAGCCTGTAGCTGTGGCGTGGACATCACAGTCAAGTTGAGCCCTCAGTGGGAGAACCATCAGCAGGGGATCTATAATTTTATTTGTATATCAAACCATAAAAGTCAGACGATACTTTTTTGCCATTAAAATAAGCTGATTTTTTGTGCTATTGCCATTTAGATTGCTTTTAGGAGGCAAAATTCCCACAACTATAAAGTCAATGGCTTACACAGTTATCTTGCAAACTAATAAAAGAAACCTGCTTTGGCCTCAATTTATGGAGTGGTTTCCAGGGACATGAGATTACAGGAAAACTATATTGCTCATCTCTCTGCCTTGGTACGGTGACCAGGATCATGGGGACTGTGACCTGGTGAGCCTATTTTGGAAACATCACTGTCAGTTTTTTTTTTTTTTTTTTTTAATGAATACATGGAAAAATCCTTACTCTGTTTTAAGCATAATAATTTCAAAAGTATGTAAGATTATATTTTGACTAAAAGTTCAAAGTTTCTTGAGAGAGGGACAGTCTCAAACATGCAGAGCACATTTTTGAGAAGGGACCTTCTCAATATATCTGGAGATAAATGTCAGTACAATTGTCCCCCAAATCCATGTTTTCTGTGGTTTCAGTTCTCCACAGCTAACCAAGGTCTGAAAATACAAAATAGAAAATTCCAAAAATAAGTTATTTTAAATTATTTTTATTACATTGTGAGAATTGTTCTATTACTAGTTGTTATCATTAATCTCTTACTAGGTCTAATTTATAAAGTTTATGAACAGGATAAAACTATATATAGAGTTTGATGCTATCCATAATTTTGGGCATCAGTGAGGGTCTTGGAACATATTCCCCACAGGGAGGGATATGATTTTAGTGACTGCAACATACCTTTATTCTTTGTATTTCTTTCTGAATTCTAATTTACAGATACAGGTGTTATATCTGAACTCTAATATAAGCCTGGAACCTCTGTTTTCAGATACTTAACATTTTTATATTAGAATTCAAGCCTTTGCACAGACTTTTTAATTTAAAAAAACTGAATTACTTCAGGTGGAAATACAAAGCATTTTATATAAAGGGTGCAAATAAATATTGATAGGACAGAAAGTCTGTCTCCTCAGGGTAAAATTTTGAAACAGTAAACGTCCTGAGATATTTCTATGAAAGGCCGCGGAGGCCCCACACAGCTTCTCCTCTGAGTGGCGACTTTCTATTCTGCTCTTAGAAGCCATCTTTACTCCTAGTTCATCAGCGTGCCAACGTGCCTATGCAAGACGAACAGCCTCAAAGACACAGATTTATGAGGATACAAAGGACTAGAAATTTAAAGCATTTCAAGTATTATGCATTATTTTTGCACTATTCTCCATACAAAGTGGGATGAATTTGACTCTTTAGCACAAGCTATACCCCCTTCCTGGTGGTACACAGAATCAGCAGTTGTTCACACTGTGTCATTTACCATCTCCTATTCAGGCTGCTCAGACTGTACTCAATAAGTTTACAAAACTACCACTAAAAATTAACTTTTATAAAATAACAATTTTATCCATGTTTTCACTGTATTTTTCCATTGCTAATAGAAGCATAAAATGAATTTAGTAAAATTTCATAGTATCTGCAAATCTATTATAGCTTTTAAAAGTTTCCCATGATGCATCATGAAGTTGTTTTCATTTTGTTTGAAAATTTTTTCCAAGAATTACATATTAAAATAAAAGGTGTTTTCAAAAAAATCCAACCTATAAATTCCCAGTTTGGGCTATCATCTACTTATTTTATATTAAAAATATTTCTGTGTTCTCCCAAAGAAGATTGAAAAAAAAAAAAAAACCCAAAATTTGGCAATATAAAGTATTGGGCAATTGGGAATTGTTATACCTTGGGGATGAGTTTATAAATGGATATAATTTCTTTGAAAAAACTTAGCAAGTTAAACATGATTATACCATATCATCCAGAAATTTTCTTTTATGCACATACCTAGAGGAATTCCTACATGTTTAGGAAGTACACATAGAAGCATTCATGACCAATGTGTTTTCTCCAAAACGAACCGTCCCAAATATCAATCACAGGAGAAAGGAAAACTAGTCCATTTAGTGAAATAACTATTATTTGGCAATGAAAAATGATTGACTGTTTTCATGAATCTCAGTCACATAATATTGTGTGAATATATAAAAAAAAAACAGTAAATGTCAAATTTAATCAAAATTAAACATTACTCAGACATTTTATTACTCAAATATTCCAATAAAGTAACATAAAATTCAAGGGTGAGAATTCCCCTGGGTGTTTTTATTATATTTTGCAACTTATAAATTTAATTAATATTAAGAAATGCAAGAATTATGAACTTCAACATTCATTCCCAATGTTCCAAAGGGTTTTGAAAAAAAAAAAAAATCCAGAGCAATATAATTAAAAACGAGGGAAATTTAGAAGCATATCCTAAAAGTCTAGAGCTCTCTGAGGTAGCATATCTTCTGTTTCTAGGCCATCAACTTCAATATGAATTTTATTGATAGACTTTTGTTACTATGATGCATGTGAAAACAAAACAATTCAGGTTTTAGAACCCGTCCTCAGCAGGGCCTGGGCAGCATGCTTTAATGGCCTCTTTTACTGTTCTACTTGATGAAGCCGCTTTCTTGTCTCACAGCCACATCCTATGGTGGCACGTGGCCACCTGCCAGGTTCCTTCCACTCTTACCACACTGCCCCTGCTGAAGAGATCAGGGTTACAGAAAAACACTTCTATTGAGCCTCATCTCAGCCCTTTTCAGGAATATGCCAGAGACCAGGATTTTTCCTCTTCAGATTCACACTAGCAACATTTTAGCTAATGCTGTGACTCCCCACAATTATAAAACAAATTGAGACTCTAGAATAACAATACCCAAAGACATCTGAAGTTCTTGTTTGAGGCAGAACTTGAGTTTTTAAACAAAGGCAATGACATAAATTAAATAGTCAATGCTCAGGAAGAGACAGTCTTGTGTCAACGTAAATGCAGTTCTTCAGGTTCCCAGTGTCATTTGGTGGCTGTGCTTGCTACGCTGTGCTGGAGCTCAGTCTCAGGCTGGCCTGAGACTCACAGGGGAGAAACTGTTTTCACACCTCAGTGGCCGTCAGGTACCACATGCTTAGTAGATCCCCAATAAACTCACTGTGCGTGAACAGATGGTGAGTGGACATTAGTGACTGGACTTCTTCATGGCCAAGGTTTTCATCAGTTGTGTCTTATTTTACCTAGGAGATCCCTATTACTGCAGACTAAATGTTTCCAATTGATAACCATGTTTATTTCTCCAATGAATTTTCTTTTCCTTTTTCAGAAACATATATAAAGTGTAAATATTTACATATATTCACGTATATAATATATATGCATACATTATATAGGTTAACTAAAACAAGCATGTTGAATTGTTGAACACCTGAAAGCAATACAATTCAACATACTTGTGTGAATGTATGTGTAGGGAGAGGGAGTGATATTCCTATATTCTAAATATTAAGCACTTTCTATTTTTTAGAAAAAATGCTCACACCATAAAAAATTTACAAAACAAAAATGTGACAGCCTATAATACTCATGAGTTCTTAAATAATTATGTGCTGCCATTAAAAATGATACCAGTGTTAGGATCCCTAATGTTCATTACTTTCTGACCACTTCATTGTTGCCAGAAGCTTTGATCCATCTCTCTAAGAAAATGGAAGGCAGGCATTTGAAGAGCCCAACACACCCGAGAGAAGAGGAAGAGAAGACAGCTCCCACCAGCTACCCCACGCCCTCAAAGGAGCTGGAAACTCTTAATCCAAACGACAGAGGATCTGGTTCGGAAAGACAAGGAGTAACAATCTCAAATCCAGCTGTGGAACAGAAAATCATTTCTATGTTTGAATGTTTTTTTTTTGTTTTTTGTTTTTTTTTAATAAAAATATTCCCAAGAGCTTTTTGGTTGATGCCCAAGACTAATGAGATGTACTATTGATCTCTTCTAATTCCAGATATGGAATTCCAGGTTAAAAATCACTAGAAATAGAAGCCAATATGTCCTCGTTTATTCGGAAAGGTCACGTATGTATTGACGTTCCCCTTCTGTTGGTGCCCAGAGCCCAAGGGCAGCCTTTCCGCCTGCAAGGCTGTGAGTCTGCATGTCTGGGGCATTCATCTGTGGGATGGGGGAGGTGGCACAATTAACTGCAATGAAAGTATTCATGGCTTTGAACACAGCCATTGAGGGCAAGAAGAACAAAGAGTGAGAGGAAGTCTCCCTGCATTTCAGAACGTCTCCAGGGGGCCAGGGAGCCCACAGAACCCCTTCCCCCACCCTGCTCTTTCACTCCATACTGACTATGACCAAGAAAGCCAAGACAACTCTTCAGAAAAATCTGGAAAGTTAGATTTAATGCAGTTAAGTGGCTAAAAATAAGATCTTTAAAGACTGACCAAACTCAGCAAATATCTGGGGTCAACTAGAACACTAAAATGTCTTTCTCATGTTATTTCAAATGGAATCCAAGGTCAAAAAGCGCAACAATGAACTCCTTCTTCCATTCAAGACACTTCTCAGATTCTGCAGCTATTGTTTCAATTTATCACTGTAGCCCTGAAACACAGCACTGCTTTGTAACCCTCTGAAAAGGAAGGAAACTGCTGACACTCGGAATGCATTCCACTTAGACCAGGACACAAAATAGTCTTAAAGAAACCTGGCTTTTCATAAATGACATATACCTGACAATAGTGTGCACACAGAGGTAAAATATATAAAAAATACATTGCATACTAAAAAGTGGAAAGGGCTAGAAGAAAGCCATGGAGAGAAGGCAGTAAGGATGTTAAGAGAGTGGAAATTTTAGATAAGGTGGCTCCTGAAGATCTAAGAGGACATTTTCCTAAGGATCTAAGTGAGAAGGGGAACGTATAACAGTTAATTCTGAATACAACACAAAAACCCCTCTTTGCATAGCAACCAGAAGAAAACACAGGGAAAGATGTGTTTGGAGGATCAGTGGGAGGTCTGCTCTGGTTTAGGAACCCAGGGGCTCACACTCACCGCTGAGATGGGGAGAACATCAACGTCTGATGGGAAGGAAGCTGGAGAGACATGCGACTCTCAGGAACCAAGCACATGCCTCGGAGCATCCCTGCAGAGCACAGGATGCCTCTGCCTGCCGCCATGTCTGAGATGGCTCACCCTACAGTTAACGGGCGGAAATGATTCTAGCTTCTAGAAGTCTGGGGAACACAGATCAAGCTTTGCAGTGTTCTCGGCTGAGGAGAGTGGAATTGAGGTTGACAGGTCCAATTACAAACTTACCAGAGGAAGTTAATAGAAGATGACACCCTGGAGGACTTAGGGAGCCTGGCCACACTGAGACTACCAGGCCCTCTCCCATCTTCCACTGTATCACATTTCACATCTTCTGAGTGACACTGCAAATGACTGGAGACTTTCAAGGAGGAGGGTGGCATGATTTGGCCAATGTGTTAACAGAACAGGTTTGACTGCCATTTGGAAAATACACAAAAATGGAGGGAAAGGATAAAATAATCCAGCAAAAATGAAGCTTTCACAGAAGTGGCTCCAATGAGCATGGAGCGGCCACACTCTGGCTGTGGAGGGCCAAGTTTAGACTTAGATGACTGACAGGCTCTGGACTATTCCCCAAAAGTCCAGTCATTGCTAATGGCATCCACTCTGTCTTGTTCTTCCATAATTCGCATCTGTCATCTTTTCATAAGTTTATGCTCCACTGGCTTCGTCTCCAGCACCAGATAAACATACCCCTTGTACAGATTAGAACCGTTAAGGTCAGCTGGTGTAGCAAAACCTTACCCTATAGCACCCTAGTGTTGCTAATGTAATTCTTCACCTGCTGTGTGACAACTTAATTAACCTAATCCCAGTTTCTTCTACTGTAAAATTGCAATAATGAAAAGGCTTGCTTCAAAATATTCCTGTGAAAAAAATTATGATTGTGTAAAGTGCTTAGCATAGTTACCCAGTAAAGGATGGCTGGTATTCTGAAAAATGACATAAATACACAATATGACCAAGCTTACGTTGAATTCTATTTGCAATCCATTTGATGAAGACCTCCTTGAGTTGAAGGACCATTTTTTTTCTTAATCCTCTTTTATGTAGTTATAGAAGAAAAAAAGCATGTTATTCATGAATTTTGCTCCTGACAAGAACATACCCCAGGACAGAGGATTGTCAGCCATAAGGTATTTAAGGAGCAAGTGCCAATATCTGGTAAAATATATCACAATGAGTCTGATAAAACTACCTTTATAGATGCCCTAACATATTCTATTGGTCATGTGCATTTTTTTTCAGTGAAAGAATTTTGACAAAAGTAATCCTTTAGAATCAATGTACTACAAAGTTATTTTAGTATTACAACTTTAAGGAAATATTTTGTTTTTACTTTCAGATTGTTATTCTGTTTTCTGTTTTTAGAATTATTTGGTGTATTATATATTATAGTGGGATTCATTATGACATATCCATACGTGTACATAATTTGACTCTTCAGTAGTCATGTTTATGGACAACATGTCGAATTACTTAAATAATCAGGTGTTTCTTGCCAAACATACTGGATACAGAAAAGCCCATGCCTTATGAGCTTAAGAACTTTCTTCTCCTTTCCTATAAGTTATCTCATGTATTTCATTGGATCAAAACAAACGTTGCTCTTCATTAACCTTGTTTTCTTATGAATATTAAATTAGTTGATGCTTTGTAACATTCACCAACATCTGTAACACATTAAAGGCTTATTTAAAGTTAATACGAAGGTTGAGGTGCTGAAGCTTTGGAGAATCGTGGAGCTTTTCAGGAGCATCTTTAATAATTCTCAAAGTGCCTCATCTGTCCCAATGGATGTGGGAAGCCTGTTTCAGGAGACACTCATTTGTTTCCACCCTCAAGAGTCCCTCTGCCTACCTGGCACGTGTTTAGAAGTGGCATCTGGATTCTGGACAAGAAACTTCCCTTGGGGCCTCGGCAAGCTGGGCAGGGCCAGCTGAGAAGCTGCAGGGAGGGTCACCAGCTGAGACTCAGGGGGAGCGTCCGGGGACATAAAGGCAGGTTTGCTGATGGCTGTCCAGAGGAGGGTAAAGGGGAGGTGCAGGAGCGCTCACATGGCACCCAGCTGGAGAGCACCCGGGAGAACGGATCCCGCGCTTAAGACCGTTAAGACGGCATGCTAAGGGTGTAAGATGATTGACATACTGCTATGCCTCAACCTCTAGGCAGTTTTTGGCCTAGAAATTTTGTTTTGAATTGTTGATAAGAATCTATTATTTTTCTTCCAAAGATAGCTACTGTTAATATGATCCTGAGTATCAATAAAAACCCATTTTTAAAAAAACAATCATGAATGCATATGAAACGTACAACCTAATGGTCTGCCCTGTGGCATTTCCATACGTACCTATGTCATGCTTGGATCGTGTATTAAAAATTCATAAACCACAAGTAATACCTCAGCCTCAGAGTGGGAAAAAAAGTGGAAGTAGCTCTCTGCTGTGGAAGGGCCGAGAGGATGGGAGCGAGCCTGCGATAGAGCCGAGAGCTCACTCTGACCCCTGCTCGGCAGATTAGCATCGTGAGGCTGAGTGCAGGTGAAGCAAACAAGCACCAAACAACCTTGTGTTTGAAGAACACTGTACTTTCCCTAAGTCATTTCTAATAGTTATCTCAAATGAAGGGCCTGGGCATTTGAGTAACTTGCCCAATGCCACCATATTAATGAAGGAATATCTGGCCTAGAAACCAGACTCCTAATTGCCATCCCCAGTTCCTTGCAATAGTGCTGTGGCTCCTGGGAGAAGACTTGCAGCAGGAACCACACACTTCAACATCTGACATCCAACTCCTAAAGCAATGGTATTTTGTAGTCTGAAAAGTCCCTCATGTATCACTTAGCCAGTGTATACTAAAACAAGGACTTTAAAAAAAAAAAAAAAAAGTATTTTCCCAGCCCCCATGACGAGTGCCATTGGACTCCTGGACCCTGGTGATTGTCGACGTATATAAACCATATGAATTCAAGGCCTCCTTGCCATTTTCCAGCGTTCATAATTTGGAAACTACTGATTTGGTCCAATCCTCTCATCTTACACAGAGGAATCCAAAACCCAGGGAAATTAAGTGAATCTCCCAAGGATACAAAGCAAGTTGTTCAGAGAAGGGAGCGTGCCGTGCCTCCCTGCCGCTGCACCTCTCCCCCTTTCAGGAACAATCCCTTTTCTGTTTCCCTCTTGGCGCACTGTGGCTACAGCTATCACAAGAACTTCACTCCACTTTGAGAGTTCCGATGACCTCACAAGGCCATTTTCCACGCTGCCTCCACTTCGTTCCAGCAGGGGATCCAGTGATTTCTCTGTGCCAACTGACTGAGGAGATTTAAGAGAAATTCATTAAAAACAAGTAGGGCTAAATAAAATTACCAGGAAACACAAATTTGGGGTGCTTATCTTTGCCGTCATTTAAATGGTTATTTTAAACTGTTTCAGTTAACTCCTTCCTTTCCTTTGTGCATTGGGGTAAACCTTTCCATGAGACTTTGCAAAGTGGAAATATAAATAAAAAATTTATAAATCTCTAGAGTTCTCTGGACACTAGGGGAATTCTCAATTTGTTCTGCAATTTTTCATCTTAGATGAAGATAAACCAATGCCAAGTGAACTCTGAAATTTTCTCACACATACTGTAACTTGGATAGATGAAAAATACCAAAAGTGTCTTTTACTCAGTGACTGTGTTTTAATAATTATTAAAAGATAATGACATGTTATATTTTGATCCTATTATTTTTACTTCAAAGTTTGCATCTCTAGATGGGATAAAATAGACATATCCCAAATGATGGATACTCAGCTTTCACAGGTCTTAGGAGGAATTCGGCCAATGAGAAGAAAGATCTGGTGTTGATTGCCTGTGGAAAGGGAATCCACCAGCACAACTTCTGAAGGATGTTGAGAGACGTGGGGTGCAGAAGCACCAGGTCTGAGCAGCATGGGGAGGAGCTTTGAGCTGGGCAGATTCCCAGGCTGCCCTGTTCTACAGTGGGTCACTTTTCTGGCACGATAGTTCTTTGGGCTTTAGCTGTACTCCAACTTCTCTGCAAGTAAAACTCAGCAATAAATAATACAGGTTGAAAGCAGCCTAGTTACTGAACAAAGTGATTAATTTTCCTTTCCAGGCCACGCCCCCTAGAGAAAAACTTCCCAGAGAATGGAACTGTTGCTCCAATGGCTGAAGGTTGCTGTCAGGAGATGAGTAAGGCAGGCACGCAGGAGCCCCAGAGGCTGCAAACAGCTCTGAACAGCAGGTGTTGTGGCTCTGCTTCAAGTCAGATGACTACACATTACGGAGGCTCTTCTTTGTACATTTTTTAATTTGTTCTAATGAGTTATACGTCCCAATAGAACACATTTATGAACTTTGACATAGATAAGTCGGGTATAGTTTCTCATTTTTCTGATTGTACACGTTGTAGAATCACACTGGTCCTGCAGTCATGTATGTACATAAGGGAATCATGTCCATTTCACTCTACTAGCCTTCCTATACCCTCCCCTCACTCTCTACCTAAAGTAACTATTCTACCCTAGTGTTTCCCCCACCACTTATTGTGAATTAGCATCTGCATGTCAGAGAAAATATTCAGCTTTTGGTTTTTTTTTTTTAAGACTAGCTTATTTTGCTTAGCATGATATTCTCTAATTAAAAAAAAAATAACCCAATCAATAAATGGGCTAAGAAACTGAGCAGGCACTTCAAAGAAGAAATACAGTCGATCAACAATTACGTTAGAAAATGTTCAACATTCTCTAGCAATTAGAGGAATGCAAATTAAAGCTACACTGAGAGTTAGGGCTATAGCTCAGTGGTAGAATACTTGCCTAGCATGTGTAAGGCACTAGGTTTGATTCTCAGCACCACATATAAATATCCATTGAATTCATACCCCATTTGAATCAGATGTATGATATATGATATGTCAAGATAATTGTAATGTTTTGAGCAACCAATAAAAAAAAATATCCATTGACATTTTAGAAAAACTGCACTGAAGTTTCATCTCACTTCAGTCGGAACAGCAATCATCAAAACACATGCAAAAAAAAGTGTGTACAAGGGTGTGGGGAAAAGGTACACTCATACACTGCTGGTAGGACTACAAATTGGTGCAGCCAATATAGAAAGCAGTATGAAGATTCCTTGGAAAACTGGGAATGGAACCACCATTTGACCCAGCTGTCCCACTCCTCAGTTGATACCAAAAGGACTTAAATCAGCATACTACAGGGACACAGCCACATCAATGTTTACAGCAGCTCAATTCTTAATAGCCAAACTATGGAACCAAACTAGATGCCCATTAACAGATGAATAAAGAAAATGTGATATATATTATATTCAACAGAATATGACTCAGCTTTAAAGAATGGAGGCTATATATTTTTAAATGAACAAGAAGCTACAATGACTCAGATCATAATGAAATAATATAGACTTGAAAGGTCCCATTACTCTAAGTTGAACAAATGATTTACAGGTTCTAATGAAATCATCCAAGACGAAGCACCTAGGTCCTGTGTCCATACTTCAATTCTATGACGTGTGCTCAGATCTATGGCCGGTACACCTCAGCTCACTCGCACCAAAGCTGCAGCCCAAGGAGACAGACATGCTGCTGCTCACCGCGTTCACAGCCCACGTCCGAGATGGCGCTCAGGTCAGACCAAGAACAACAGTGGCATACTCTGCAAGGCTAACAGTACTCACAAGTGTCACACCCAATGGCATCCTGTGCCTGACAAGCACAGAGGCACAGGCCCCTCAGGAGGAAGATGTCTTACCCCAACTTATAGTTTCTTTGAAGTCATAATCCATTTTGTGACCATCTTTCAAAAGATATTCTTCTGGTATTTTCCCCCACCTTATTGTCCACCTTTCTGACCTGTATTTTCTAAGTATTGCCTAAGCCAGGACCTAGCATCCAGTAGACTTCAAGAATCCTTTGGAATAATTCCAGCTCAGGATATGGCCATCAGAAAGCATAGAAAGCACTTCACTCACAGGGACAAAAGAGAAACCCCAAAGGCAAAGCCTCAGTCACTTACTTCCTTCACGCCCCACCTGCCTGCAGTTACCATCCAGTTAATCCTGTGTGGATTAATCCACCGATTAGGTCACAACTCCCATAATCTAATTACCTTACCTCTGAACATTCTTCATAGTCCTACCCTAGCATTTGGGAGACACCACAGAGTCAAACCACAGCATGTTTAACAGTACCTAATGCTATCTATACCTACATCCAAACCTAGAGGAAAACAAGAATAATTTTCTGTTTTCACCACCATCTGCTCATGTTTTTCTCAACACCAGAAACAACCTGAAGTTTATTTATGGATTGTTATGGGTATTAGAAGCGGTTTTCCTAGGCAACAATAAACTTAGTGAACTTGCTACTGAAAGCTTGGTTCTTGTCCCCGATGCTAATCTGATAATAAGGACTCAGTTTTGAAAAGGAGGAAAAAGGTTTATTGCTTTACTAGCAAAAGAGAAACACTGGTGACTCCTGTCCCAGAGGTTGGGATTCTGCCATCAGCAGGAACAGGGGGCTTTTAAACAGACGATTCAAAGGCTGCATCCCAGATTTCTCTGTTGGAGTTGTAATTCACTTGTTAGTTGGGGACTTAGTCATTTCTGAGATCTTCTAGGTACCATCCCCAAGTCTGGATTACTTCATTCTTCTGGTGGATGTGTACTCAGGGACAGAAAAATCTGCCTGAAATATGGAAGAAGATAAGCCTGTTTCCGAGATTGGGAAGGAGCAGGGAGAGGGGAAAATAAATGTGTCCATATTTAAAATAAGCGGCAACAGCAGATCAGCAAGAGCTGTATTCCAAGCGCGCAGTGAACCTCTGATCCAGGTTCTGCACCTGACATCCATCTCTGTTTCACCTAGTTTATTTTATCTAGATGTGGTAATCTCCAGTGATCAGAGGACCACCTTCTGTGAACATTCACAAGCTCATGTGTTTTAAAAAAATTTTCTTTAAGTTATTCAAAAACCGTTTAAGTTTAAATGAATTTCTGTTCAGTAGTCTGGAAATAGTTTGATTTTTAAAAAATAAAAGACCCAGAATAGCAAAAGCAATTCTAAGCAGGAAGTGTGAATCAGGCGGTATAGCGATACCAGACTTAAAACTATATTACAGAGCAATAGTAACAAAAACAGCATGGTACTGGTACCAAAACAGGAGGGTGGACCAATGGTACAGAATAGAGGACACAGAGACTAATCCACAAAGCTACAACTATCTTATATTTGATAAAGGAGCTAAAAGCATGCAATGGAGGGAGGATAGCATCTTCAACAAATGGTGCCGGGAAAACTGGAAATCCATATGCAACAAAATGAAACTGAATCCCCTCCTCTCGCCATGCACAAAAGTTAACTCAAAGTGGATCAAGGAGCTAGATATCAAATCAGAGACTCTGCGTCTGATAGAAGAAAAAGTTGGCTCCGATCTACATATTGTAGGGTCGGGCTCCAAATTCCTTAATAGGACACCCATAGCACAAAAGTTGATAACAAAAATCAACAAATGGGACTTACTTAAACTGAAAAGTTTTCTCTCAGCAAGAGAAACAATAAAAGAGGTAAATAGGGAGCCTACATCATGGGAACAAATTTTTACTCCTCACACTTCAGATAGAGCCCTAATATCCAGAGTATACAAAGAACTCACAAAATTAAACAATAACAAATAACCCAATCAACAAATGGGCCAAAGACCTGAACAGACACTTCTCAGAGGAGGACATACAATCAATCAACAAGTACATGAAAAAATGCTCACCATCTCTAGCAGTCAGAGAAATGCAAATCAAAACCACCCTAAGATACCATCTCACTCCAGTAAGATTGGCAGCCATTATGAAGTCAAACAACAACAAGTGCTGGAGAGGATGTGGGGAAAAGGGTACTCTTGTACATTGCTGGTGGGACTGCAAACTGGTGCGGCCAATCTGGAAAACAGTATGGAGACTCCTGGGAAAGCTGGGAATGGAACCACCATTTGACCCAGCTATTGCCCTTCTTGGACTTTTCCCTGAAGACCTTAAAAGAGCGTACTACAGGGATACTGCTACATCGATGTTCATAGCAGCACAATTCACAATTGCTAGACTGTGGAACCAACCCAGATGCCCTTCAATAGATGAATGGATAAAAAAAATGTGGCATTTATACACCATGGAGTATTACGCAGCACTAAAAAATGACAAAATCATAGAATTTGCAGGGAAATGGATGGCACTAGAGCAGATTATGCTTAGTGAAGCTAGCCAATCCCTAAAAAACAAATGCCAAATGTCTTCTTTGATATAATGAGAGCAACTAAGAACAGAGCAGGGAGGAAGAGCAGGAAGAAAAGATTAACATTAAACAGATACATGAGGTGGGATGGAAAGGGAGAGAAAAGGGAAATTGCATGGTAATGGAGGGAGACCCTCATTGTTATACAAAATTACATATAAGAGGTTGTGAGGGGAATGGGAAAATAAACAAGGAGAGATATGAATTACAGTGGATGGGGTAGAGAGAGAAGATGGGAGGGGAGGGAGGGGGGATGGTAGAGGATAGGAAAGGTAGCAGAATACAACAGTTACTAATAGGGCATTATGTAAAAATGTGGATGTGTAACCGATGTGATTCTGCAATCTGTATTTGGGGTAAAATTGGGAGTTCATAACCAACTTGAATCTAATGTATGAAATATGATATGTGAAGAGCTTTATAATGTTTTGAACAACCAATAAAAAAATTAAAAAAAAATATTTTTAGACTTTGCCTTGGAAAAGTCAATTAATCTGATTTACCATCAATTATTTGTAGTGATGTGCTTCTCTCTCGCATTCTATAAAATGATCTTTGATGTTCTGATAGCCCATTATCACGTGCCTGGGTGTACATTTATCATTTCCACTGTGTACCTTTTCAAACTGGGATCTCTTGAGGGAACGGATCCACAAATGTTTTTAAGTAATTTCTTTCCTCCACATACTTTCTGCTTTCAAGGTGCATTTGCTGATGGTAAACTTTTGCTTCTATGATCCACTTTTATTTTTCTCCCTCTTCATTCTGGGAAATGACTTGTAACCACTTGGCCAAATACAATTAAGCCTGTCCACTGAATCATGTATTTCAAAAATTACATTTTCACAACTGTATGCACCTGGGGGAAACTCAAGGAGAAGAACAACTCCCTTCAGAGCAGAAGTTTACTGAAGGCCAAAGGCTCACGAACAGATCCAGTGGGTATGTGAAATTGAAGCCAGAACAATGCAACCCAGAAATCCTGAAAAACCCGATTTGGTGAGGGCTGCTACCCTTCTTTTGAGTGGCCCCTTTCCTGTCCTTTTTAGTAAACTCATGCCTGCTGCTCTGAACAACTCGTCAAAACCTGTCCTGATCACAGGAACTGGCCAGAAAGGACTCTCCTGGCTGCCTCTGCTCCACGGGCGTCCCTGGCCTTCTAACAGACCACTGGACGTTGAGACGGCTCGCCAGTCGAGGGATGGGGCAGGGAAACACAGGGTGACCAGCTTCCCTGCACGGGAAGGTCCAGTCTGAGCGAGACTCCAGAGCAGCCTATGAAGTTAGGCCGATGTGGGAGAAGGAAGCCTGTGAGAGCTTCTTTAGTTGCAGCCTGTTCTTCTTGCCTTGCAAAAACAACATTGCTGAAAATGGGCACTCACCTCCACGCAGCCTCTCCACCACTGAGCTGCGGTCAGCAGTCCACAGCCCAGGCCAACTTGCCCTTTGGCTAGAATGCTGGTGTCTACGATCCTATGGCGCGTGCATTCAGACTGTATGACTCGCAGAGAACAGCCCGTGGCTGGAGGTTAACGTTAAGTGGTGCCACCTTCGCAGCTTCTCCCTTCACTGACAGGCTGTATCAACCTCGAGGGGGACTTGGTAAGGTGGGGATTTGTCCATTACCTCTCCACCTACCTGCCCATCCACTCAACTGGGTCATGTAAAATTCAGTGTAAGGTATTTGACAATTATTTTTCTTGCAAGTGGTATAGGTATCAAAGAAAAAAACCTTTTTCCAAAGTGTTTTACTCAAGAAATAGGTAAATGTTTGCTTAAACAAGTGTACGGTTATCTTTAAGGAAGGTAAACACGGAATCCTCAGTACTAAGTGTACATTGTGCATATTTGGGGGAAGTTACAGGAGAAAGTGTTTTAAAGCATACTTTTAAGTCAAAAACAATCTAAAACCAATCACATGTGAGCATGTGACAAGATTTATTCAATTCATTAATGAGAAAACCAACCAGTTTCTACTCTTTACTGCTTTGGAAATGAACATAGTGCATCAGAGTAGGATTTCCCATCTGTATTTCAGAAAACATTAGAACAGACGGTAAAGCAAGCAGACACCAGGAAACTGAGTTGAAGAGTAGATAAAACCTGAACTGGTGTTGAACAGAACATATACTAGTTATTTCTTTATACAACATTTGAATTTTTTTCTTATTTTCATCTCTGTCCTTTTCTTAAATTTCTCTTTTCTGTGAGGATCCATTTATTCTTTAATTCATTTGCTTTTGTTTCTAACTGATGTCCTGAGCAACCAAACACATTCAAGCACAGCTATCTTCAAACCAGGTGATACACAACCTCAAACCAATCTTCCAGTTATCCACTGGATTATTTTCCCAAGACCTTTATGCTGTTTTCATTGAAATCTCAAAATAAAAGCTTCCTTCAGTTCAGTTTTTCCCTTCTTTCAACCTTGGTATGCCAAGAGGAGATTCTCTTCCCTTCAGCTTTCTAAAAGAAAGCAGGGAAACTTCTCCATCGCCTCCCATCTCCAATGCCTCAGAATCCACAGACAGGTAGGATGATTCCTTGCCACTACCTATGACCTTCACAATCTGATCTCCTGAACTGACATTCCTTCCTCTTTGCTATCATCATCTAATGTCTGGGCCATAAATGATCATGGACTCTTGACCTCCTCTTTAGGCCTCCCTCGGGGAACCACCATCACCCTGGTGATTGCAACACTCAGCCCTGATTCAATTATAATCATCTTCCTTTTTTCTCTTTGAACTTATGCAGACCTATAAACCCTCGAGCACTTTTTCTTTCTTCAGTTTCTAGCTAGTCTGGATTCCAAGGGCTCTCATTCAGTGCATTTATTTCTGAGCATGTTCAATTGCTTCAGAACCTGTCGTACCCAAGTATATGTACTGTTTCTAAACAAAAAACCCTCCAACTACCCAAAAATATTGAATTCAGACACCAAGATTCCTTAAAAACTTTCCTTCTTGGTCTTTCCTTTCATCTTTGTCTTGTCGTTGCTTTACAAAGTATGAACACAGCATCACAAATTGGTGAATGACAGGGTGAATGCCTAGAAAGTCACGTGCAGAATTTAGTCCCTCAAGAGCAGCTAGGACAGAAGAAATGTAAGATGGACTGATGTGTGAGACCAGTCAGGAAAGATGTGTGAGACCAGTCAGAAAAGATGGGCAACAGTTTGATCTTGGAACCAAAGGGATTGTGTTAGGCACACCACAAAAGCTTGTGAAGATTATTACAAACACTTCCATTTTGCCCAAAGCCAAAGACCAGCGCTAACCAGGGTGGAGAAAGCCCACAGCTATTTGCAGGTGCCAGGCTTCAAGCGTGGTGCAGACTCCAAGGAAGAACTGTATTCCCTCAGCCCTGCCAGAAGGAATCCTCAGTCAACTACCAACAGCATAAGACAGAAGATCCCCCTGGGGGCAGGGAGCATGTGGACAGTGAGAACCAGGACCACAAAGGGACACCTGTGAGCAGCGCCTGGTGCAGGAAGCTCTCTTCGTGAGCACAGTGGGCTGAGCCAGGAGAGGGTGGCTCCCTCCTGGCCAGACCCAGAGGCTCGACTGTCTGGGCCAGCTGCACACCGTCCGCTCCTCAGTCAGGCCGGAGCTGCGTTACCTACTGAATGTTCTTAGTGAGGCGTCCCTGTCCACGGAAGGCCTGGTCCCTCACAAGGAAGCCAGCCTGTGCGCCCCACCGCCAGGCTCCATCTGTGAGGCCGGGGAGACTGGGCTGGCCCAGGAGGAAGGTCCCCTTGGGAGCCTCAGGTTGCTGGCAGCAAGTCCATCAACCATGCAACTGGAATACAAAGGAAGTCGCAGGACAGGAACAGCAGAGACCCTGCTAACCCGATTGTCAGGTGAGACTGTAGCTGACCTGTGCCTTTCATGATTCTGATTATAAAATACCAATGATTCTATCTGGATGAATTTAGGAATAGAATTTGTTACTTAAATCTGTTCCATGACTTCTGTGTATAAAGTGAAGCCTCAAAACCCGTGTGTTCACGTGACTCTTTCTGAGCCAATCGTTAATGCTAGAAATATTCTGTATTAGCCGAGATGTAAAGAATTAGATTTGTGTACACCAATGGTAGGGGTACTTTTAAGTTTTAAATCATGATTCTAAGAGTTAGCTTGGAAGCCGATTGCAGTAGGCAACACATAAATGTCACGTGAACCGGTAGGATGGATTGGGATACTGTTTTACGAGAGTGACATCAGCTTCCTCACAATCCATCCCTGACACTTCCCAGGAGGACCCTGTCACTCAGTGACAGGAAGCATGGAGGGATTTATTCCCGACAGAGTCCACTGTGTCAGGGGCCCCCGAGATACGACGCTGGCTCGACCACCAGGGCCACAGCTCTCATGTGGGAAGGCCACTTGGAGGCCTCAGTGTAGGCTGGCTTATTTTGGCACGTAGCAGAATACACTGGAGCATTCCATCAACCTCAGATGATCTGAGGTTGGGTCAAGAAGAGCGCTTTGCAAGAAATAAGATACATCTTAAAGCAATTAGGAGGAGTTTTGGAATCAAAACCACTGCTTCTCTCGAAGTTTGATTTTTAAAATCAGTGACTTTTTCAAGATGAGGATAACACGGAGAAATGACTTCTAAGTCATCCTTCCAGAGAACACTATTGACAAAGCTATAACATGAAACCCTGCTACCCGCCATATCCTACTAATGGTGTTTTCTTGTGCTCCCTTCAAGATTCCATAAAACCAGCATCATCCTGTGTTTTATTTGAAATCAATGAAGAGAATCCCACTGATCATGGTATGTACCTTGTGCTTTTCCTCTTGGACTCCAACTGTTATCACGTATGAAGGTACTTTTTTTTTTTTTTTTTTTTTGCAGATTCAGAATATCCTGTTTCATTACTATTTTGTCGTTTTCATATTAAGATACCCTGTTCACTTCATATTTTAATGCCAGTCTTCCCAGCTGTATAAATCATAGTTTGGAGTTGAACTAGCTGATCTGCTTTCTTAGCTGCGTTCAGAAACAGTCAAACTTTGGGATTCAATAAGCATAATCACGCATTTTGAATATTTTCTGGTTTCCATTACCTTTTCTTTGTGTCCTGTAAAATCCAGTACAATCTACATCAATATCCCCAGATGACATAAAATAACTTTCGCTATTTCATCGGTTGTGATGCTTGAGTTTTCTTCCCAGTTACACATCCCATCTACTCTTCTTCCTGCTGACAGAAATGAACCCAAACTCCACAGACCCAAAGTTGCTAGACACACTACAATCCCAACAATCATGCTGAGGTCTCAGGTTCTTTACCTTGATACCCGTTACATAAAATGTTTATATGACAATTGTAAATTCATTTAGCCATCTTTATTGTAAATTTAATATAAAGAAAGTCTGGTTTTTGGACATCACAGGACATCAATTCAGTGAAAACACATTTGTCATTTAACTATTTGACCCAATTAGCTCTTCCATTTGGACAAACCATCACCAGGTGTCTATGTGAAGATAAGACCTGCTGTAATTCTCTTCCATGTTAACTTCTCTCTTTAAAGGTAAGTAATAATTCTCTCAATGTGTTCACCTTCTCAGTGATGAGCATCCCCTACCCTCGAAAACTCACAGCCACCTCTGCACTCTAGATAATAGTCAATGTTCATTCCTGCCCTCATGTATGTAGGTGACTTTCTGTGCCACACAGCTCATATTTTAATATGACCTCACCTAAGAAATACATATATAAGAAGCTCATTAGACATCTAGACTTGTTATCCATCTCTTAAAAAACAAAACCAAAAGCAAAGTAACAATCCAAAACACTCAAAACTAAGCCATTTTTAAAGTCAGGTCTTAAACACATCATTTTTTTAGCTGAATAGAGTTCTATAAATCTAGTATGACCACCCCACTTCCTTTAGCCAACCCACTGTACAGACATAGGGGTCCTTGGAAATTATACAAAATTCCCAAGATATTTTTAAAGAAGTAATTCTTTATTTTTTAGTCCTTGTTATTTTATCGTGTCGATTTAAAAAAAAAAAGATAAGCTCCTTGCCTATATCTATGTTTAGAAAAGCATTTAAAAACCTTGGACATCTTCAGAGTACAGAGACCGGTTATGAAGTCTCCACAAAAGAAACCTTCACTTCCACCCATGAGTAATTACTCTAAGGCACATGTGGAAAAGAAACCAATAACCCTCCCTTCTGATGATGAAATGGTGGAGAAACATGGCAGCCAGAGGGAAAGTGAGGAGAAAATTAACCACCTAGACAGATGAACACTAGGAAGCATGTGATCAAGACCAAGAGTGCCACATAGCTTCAAAGTTATCCTTTGGGAAATTTGTTTTTCTAAATGTAGAATACTTTAAAGAACTGGCAATCGAATAATATTCGCCCATTTTTCATCTAAATGACATTTCTTATTCTGGAAATGGATACATAAAACTCACTTATCAATTACGTGTTTCCAATTATCAAAAATACCATCATTTATGCAGCATAATGGTACTAATTTTGTTGAAGATTCCAGTGTTCCAAAATCTAATCAATGGAGTCAATAATCAATAGAGGTGTGTTTGTGGGATAAAAAGTTAATAACAGAAAAGGTGAAAACCACAGATCCTCACCCCACTGTTCACCAATACCTCACACTGCATATGTTTGAGAGCATGTGTGCATTAATGTGAGCAGCCAGGCTTTAGCATTTGTTTAAAATATATAACGTGCTTTGTTACTGTGATCAATAATTCAAACCATTGCTGGCGTGCATATGTATATTTAATGCAGAAGGTCCTCATGTATTTTTAGAGGTTCCTATCTTTACACCACAGTATTTGAATTCAATTTATAGAAATATCACAAAATGCCACTTCCCCTTGATGTGATAAACCAGTTTTAATCATTACTAGAGCTTCAGGTTCTTCCAATTAGCCTTGGAGCAAGATACTATAGCTGAAATTTAATTTTTAGTCATCTATATTTCATGGTCAGGCTGTTCACTTACAGAAATTGAAATCTGGCTTAAGGGACATGTGAGCATAGCAGATAATCCGTGCCACCTGCGTGTCGGCCCAATGACACTGCTAGTGATTCTCTGCAGCTCAGTATTTAATCTGATAGCTTCCTAAGGTAAAGAGAGACAAGTCTTATATTGACACTGGCGAACTAACTGCACAATTAAGTAG
Source organism: Marmota monax (assembly GCF_021218885.2). Lineage (NCBI taxonomy): Eukaryota > Metazoa > Chordata > Mammalia > Rodentia > Sciuridae > Marmota > Marmota monax. The sequence goes on from NW_026694874.1 coordinate 54,148, forward strand.
CCAGAGTTAGATGCAAACAACATTTGAAGAAATTGGATGCTACCAACATGGAGAAATGACTAAATAAGAGAAATCATGCTTCTGTTTTCTTGAGTAACACCAAATTTGGGGGACAATTAAAAAAAATATATGAAATCCTTTTTGATTGAGAGCAATGTAAGGCTGGGATCAGTAGCTCGGGAAAAGTGTCATTAGACAGTGCTGGAAAGCCTACCTCCTAGAATCCCCGACTTGAGACTTGCTCATTACCATATGACATGCACATTATTTTTACGGAAGCCATAATCAAATTAATCTAAAGGTTTAAAGTCAGTTCTGTAAAACACCAGTGGATTTACTGCTCCAGGCTACTCAGTTCTTGGCATCTGCTCAAAACATGACCTAACCTTTGAAATGAAATATCCGTTAAAAGTTACATCCTCCTCCACAAAGAGGAATACTACTGGAGAAAGTACTTTCAGAATTATAATAAAATATTGTGCACCATTTTATTCTCTCTTACCTATCTTAGGAATAAATATTGTAAACCATAAGGACAAAAGTATAATCCTGCATTCAAATATCATCTAATAAAAATTTAATTCATGGTTAACTTATCATCTCTTTTGGAATACCAGATGTTTTTGATTCTGTATGTCAATTTATTTCAGGCTATAGCTCCATAAAAGCAAAATTACCTTATAATTTTGACTTGACACTGATTAGGATTTGTTGGAATATTTTAGTAATTTACTCTTCAAAAAATCATTTGAAAGCTGCCCAAGGAACCAAATAAGCATAAAATTCATTTTACATATGCAGACCACACAGACATATAGTCAAATGATTATTGATTATAATAATTTTACAGTCATAAAAGTCCAGCAATGTCAGGCTGGACAAACAATGACTTGCCCATGTATCCATGCAGGGAACAATCTCATTTTCAAGGACAGTTTTCTTATGGATAGAAGTCCAAAAATTTGCTAATTTAAATCACATTTAGGATTTTTTTTTTATTTACTTACTATTTGGGAGAATGCTACTTCGTCATCCAAATCAAAATCTTTTATTTTGAAAGTTCTGATTTTAATAAATGAGCCATTTGAAATTCCATTTATCCAATTTGAATTTTGGTGTAAGACTGAGGACCCTGAATGTATACATCTGTCCTCTAGGACTCTATTCAAGTCCCAAGGACTGAGTTTATCAAACTAGTTATTAAAATTAGTCCTTGATCTCATGAAGTAGAATGCTATAAACCAAAAGCATAAGACACATCATTACAGTCCCAAAGAATTGTCCTGGGATTTTTTTTTTCGTTTTATATTCTCACATTAATTTCAAAAATAGCTTTGCTATTTCTTCACATCCCTATCAGTTCTTCAAAATTCCCAGATAGGAAACATAGAACGTACACATCCATGTTTTTACTTTCCTTTAAATGTTAACAGACTCAAAATTTCAGATAAATTTTAATGCTGTTATATTGCCTTAGTTTTTAATCGAGTCTACAGTTGTTTCTGAAGACCAATTCAGTGTTTTCTGTCTTCTTCTACATCACCGTTTATCAGTCTTCAGGATAATTCCCTTCGTGAATTATATTTGGGGATCCATCAGCTATTAAATTAATGAAAATTGGTTATTTAGAGGCCAAAAATTAACAGTATAAGAAAATTAAGGAATCCCTGACTTATAAACTTCCTTGCCCGTTCATGTTATGGACATATAATAGGAATTCTGTTAACTATAAATTTTGTTGATTTTCCCTGTACTATACTCTCTCCCCACCTAACACAACTTTTCTTACAAATAATTTGGTGTTGCCTCATCTCCCACGACCTGGCCAGCTCAGAAGCAGTCTTAGGGTTGTGTGGCTAGAGCTGGGACACAGGAGTGGAAGGCACTGGGCCAGCATCAGGGGACATTTCAGTGTGGGCAGGGGAACCAACCCGACAGTTGACACTGGAAAGGAACACCGACATCACACTTGGCTCAGCTGGCTCCATTAGTAAAACCTTACTGTGGGACAAGTCCTCTTTCGTGGCCATGAAATTCGAGAACATGCCTTGTTTATAGGGTCTCTAACTTATAAAGTGATCGACTTTAAAACAGACTCGCCCCAACTCTGGCTGAATCAAAACAAGGGACAAGTTGTTTTCACCTGTTTATCGAAGAGAGCCAAAACAATCCTGAAAAAGATAGGAAAAAAGCGGAGAGACCCTATTCCAATGCAGCTAACTCCAAGACTCAGCCGCAGCTCCCTTGGGGATGAACAGTGAAGTTACAAGCTCACGGAGGTGGACTTCTGGGAAAATATGACCAGGGCCTCGTCCATGCACGTGGCCCTACAGCAATGCAGAAACACCAGCTGGGAGGACACTCACTCTAGCCAGCCTCCCAGAGCTTCAAACAGACGGTGGACCACAGTGTCCACTGCCAGCTCCATGTGCAAAGCCGGCGCTCGCACTTTCCCTCTGTCGGGGCACACAGATGCGCTCTCAGAGCCGCCTGGCAGGCGTGGACATGGAGCAGCAGGATGTCTGCTGATCTCAGGTCAACCACCATAATGGGCAAAGACGCCACTTCCCAGATAGCAATAACCTGCTTAGCTGGAAGGGCGAGGGACGCCGAGTCCTGGTCCACACACATCTTGCCCTGTCCAGGTTTCCCAGGCCTGCCAGGCTGTGGGAGAAGGCACCTGGGGAGCAGCAATCTCTTCCCTGTGGCTGTACCCACAGAATGTGCAAGAGTGGTCACAACACGCTGCTCACCACTCCGCAAATACCCACTCACGTGGTTGCTGCACAGACAGCCCCTTAACTTGACAGCAGTAACCTGCTGCCACGCTGAACCGGGCCTCTGCCTTCCACAGCCCCGTATCCAGTTAGACAGCGGCAACTTTCCAAATTAAAAACTGCACTGATGGAGGTTTTTCCGACTCTTCTATGGTCTGTTGGTAGTAGTGACATAACTATTAAAATTGGTAATAGCTGACAGCTAAACCACATACTTTAGGTCAGAGTCCTGTACAAAGTAACTTTGGATGAAGTAGAAGAAGTGAAATCGGAGAGTGTAATTGGAAAAAAATTAACAAATCAAAATCAAATTGTTAGAATTCTATCACCTAAAGAAAACAGTAAGTTTTGCTAAGGGCAAACAATCCCATTTTTTCCAATGTCAAATTTATTTCTAATGAGCGTAGAAGAGATTTGTTTTCTATTAGTGAGAACTGAGTCAACCAGCAAGACAAGCTGTACCTAATTGCTAATTTCAGAAGTCCAAAAAAGACAAGCACTGCTTTCTTACAGAGGATAGTGTTGGTCACTCAAGAAAGTGGTTTTATTTCCCCTTAGAGCACTGTGGTTTCAGAAATAGCCCAAGACATTTGTCATTTCCCGAGTTCACACAGTACCCTGCCCCAGGACCAAGGACACATGACCTTCCTCCATTTTCTACTTCAAAATACACAGCATATCGCCAAGTCACAGCGGAAGGGGACTGCAATGCCATCTTCAGTCCTGATGACCCCAGCCAATACTTGTAACCACAGTAGGTTCTCAATTGTTACAGGAATCAAACCCAACATGGCAACTCAGATTACCTAAATAATGCAACTAAAAACATGCGAGACTGTAGCATTATTTTCTAACCATACAGTGTCTGAAGCTTTGTAAGTATGGAGACTAAACAGGGGAAGGGCAAGCAGAGTCTTGTAAAAGAACACCCCCAATTATGACTGTGCAAATCCAGCCTCCTCTTCCCACAAGTTACCTGAGGCTTAATAGCAAAGCAAGTCTTTTTTTTTTTTTTTTTAATGGCAGGAAGTTCAGAGAAGACAGAAGTCCTTTTGCATGTGTTAGAAGATCCATGTCTCAAAAACTTCACATGGTTAATGTTATGACATGACATTCCTTTAAATTTTCGTGTTTATTGTAGACTATTCCTTATAAGAAAATTACCTCTGAAAAGGGCATTGGCCAAGGCTATCCTCGTTCAGTGACAGTGGAGATATGGTAGTTTATTTTCATCCGAGGCACAAATTTGTCCAACGTGTGTTGGATTTTGTTTTAATAGCATTAAATTTCAAATAAAGTATGCATGCTGTTGGCAAAGATTCTCTTGGAAATTATCTGGCAGACAGTAAAAATATTTATCCTCCCAAATTTTAAATAAGGCTAAACGTGCACATATACTTGTGGACAAAAATAATTTCTGGAAATCCATTATTTCTTCATTCATGTATTTAACATCTGTTATGTGAACAGAACTTCTTAGTATGGACAATTGAAGGTACAGTTTTTACCCTGATAGAGATCACAGGATATAATATGCACGTGTAAAGTTTTGAAATCATTAGCAAATGCTGGCATGATGCACTGGCAAAGTAAACATGGGAATGCAAGCTAATAACCACTACTGGCCAGATTTAGAGTGCTTGTTCCTAACATTGCAAGATTTAACACACTTGGCTTGTCAGAGAGAATTGTTCGTTGTTTTAGTATGAACAAAATTTCAAAGAAATATTTAGGCAATTCTTTCAAGAGCCACCCCAAAATTTTCCTATCTCAAATATAGAAACAAAAGTGGTAAACATGTGGTATGTCTTGAACAGGTGGAGGGAAGACTGAAGTTTTGACACAAAAGTGGTCTCCCAGAAGAATCCTTTGCATTTGGTGACATCTGGATGAAGCAGGTACTCTCTTCAGCCCTTCCAATATTACATTTACCCTTTCCACAGCTGATGGGTTAAATCCATAATTCCCATATGACGGACAAGGAAATTGAGGCACAGTTAGATAAGTGGTTGGCCCCAAATCAAACTGCAACCTTCTGTATGCAAAAGCTGAGCTCTCTGTAAACATTTTTCAGCACAGGAGCGTACACATGTACACCTGAGCTACTTAGGTGTTTTCTAGGGGTATACAGACATGGAGAGCTTGAAAGAAATCTATTTCCTGTTCTTCAGTTTATTATTCTATCCTAAAATTTGTCAGGTTGGAAGGCTGTGATGGATGTATCACTTTCCCAAATTGCTCTCATGTTATCAGCTAAAGGAAAAGTGTTCCTCACACCTACCTGGTATCTTGCCAGAATGCACTGCCTCAGTAAATACCTTCAGGGAGCCAAACAGAAGGCATTTCAAAATAGTGGGGTGGATTTGAGAAATGATGTTTCTAAAATACTAGAAAATGAAGCCCCTGCCAATCAGGAGATTGGGTCCATACTACCAGTACTTGTTCGGTTGTCAATCAAAGGTGTTACCAGAGAGTTTGCTAGAAATGCAAACTGTTGGCCCAGCCACTTGTGAAGATTAAGATCCCCAGGTGACACCCATGCAGAGTTAGGTTTCGGGCAGGAAGATTTACAGTTTGTCTTCAGGAAGGGAGGTCTGTTCTAGCTGTCAGAGCATTTCAAGTTGTTCTGTTAAGTCAACAAAGTAATTGTCACGTAACATCCAAATTGTACCTTTTGAAAATTTATCATGAAAAACATTCGTGTCATCTTAAAAGCATGAGGTGCTATGTTGTTTTTCAAATCATTTATGAATCTCATGAAAGGAATTCTGAAGACCACTGCTCAAGACTAGCTTTCCCACTGCCCCAAAGAGCCACTCTAGGACACAGTAAGGATGAGGACCAAGAAAATCACCATCACCCGGGCAACAAAGCTCTCCAGATGTTTCACACTGTTGATCATCTGGCCCAGCGATTCTCTGTCCATGTCTGCATGTCTATCATAAATGCATAAGGATATTTTTTAAAACCTAAGCCTGTGCCTCACCGAATGCTGAACATAGGTGTGGGTTTAGACCACAGCATCTGTGCTTCTGAAGTTCTCTTCAGGGGACCCTGACAGCAAGGAAGAAGATGGATACCTCCTTGGATTACTCCTAGTATCATCTGGTTTGAGAAGTGATCAGGCATGATCAGAGCTCCCCTCCCAGAACTGGAGAATCCACCTCAGGTAGAGATCTGCATTTCCACAAACCATCCTCAGGTGCTACAGAACTCCTTCAAGAAGTTGAGCTTGGTTAATTAGAAAGATGGACTTAATAAAGTAATTCTACGGGAAGAACAGGTTACAGTGTTGACAGGAAACTGCTATTTTGGAAACAGATTATTGGACATCTGGATGGGAGTATCAAGTTGGATAGATTGTTGGGTTTCAGCTATTTATGGGTGTATACATTTCAGGTCTCCCTCACACAGTATTTAGTATCTGAAGGGGTCGCCTAAGCAGTAGACAGACCTAAACACCTAGTTCTTGTTTGTCTTGGGAACGTCAAGGAATATTTTAACCCCATAGTGCATTCCCCACACTACACAGTGGCAGGCCTCTCGGGTGATAACTCACCAGCCCCACCACTGACACATCCCTGTGGGGCCAGCTCAGATGCCCTGTTTGCCTCAGGCTTCCCCCTCTTCTCTTACCCAGGCCTTCCATCGTCTCTACCTGCCCCCATGCCCTCTTCTTGCTTTCACTCAGCCTTTTAAGGTCATTGCTCCCTACAACTTACAAATGTAGCATTTCCCTAGTAGCTTAAGGAAGTTTACGTTCTCCACCACAGTGAGGGGGAGATTTCCCAGCCTGTGGATGAAACACCTCAGTATCCGACATCAGGATGAAGAGGATGAGTCCTTCACACCTCTGTTCCAGACCAGGCAAGCACAGCTTTGTGTTTGGTTTTTTTAAGATGAAAGAGAATGTCACTTCCTTGGAGCATTTTTTAAAATGAGGTAGTTTAAAAACCCATGGTCAAGGATTTATTTTCACTCCATTCTAAAGGTAGATGAGGATTGCTTAGTCTCAATTAAACTAAGATGTTTTTCTTTTTAGTCAGATGTATTTTCTGTTTAGTTTGACCCTGCAGAATCTAGACCCTTGGATCTACATTGATACGTCTTAAAATAACTTGCCAGAACAGGGATAACGGTAGTGTATTGTACATTTCAAAAAGCTCTAAGAACGGATTGAGACTTTTCACCATGAAGAAACGTTTGAGGACCTGGATCCGTTGAGCCCGACTTAAACAGCAGACCAAGTGCACACACACCCCAGCATCACGAGGTACTCCAACATGTGCCTTTCCCGTGCTTCCGTGGATCAAAGAAAATTATTTTATCTCATGGAGGTGAATTTTATTCATCTGAATGAGATTTTTACTTATCTTCTAATGTGTGCACTGTAAGTGGTTAAAGTTAAAGTTTAGTTTTCATCTAAGAATGACCATCATCTCCCCTGAGAGACGGCATGGGCAGGCCCCTGCTGCTTTACAGAGTTCAGTTGCAACTAGCTTCCAATGAGGACAGGAGATGGGATCAGACATCAAACTGAATGAAGGAAAGCAGGACTGGAGAGTCAACCGCGTCACCGGAGGGAGTCCAGAGGCCGCTGCTGGGTTGGGGCATCAGAACCAGGTGCGAGAGCTGCTGGGGGCTCTGAGCCCACACCCCCAGGCCCCAGGGACTCCTGGAGAAGCCCAGGAGGGAGGTGTGCTAGTCAGCTTCCCCTCCCATGAGCAAAGTACCAGTAACAACAACAGAGAAGAAAGCTTACCTTAGGCTCAGAGTCTCAGAGGTTCAGTCCACGGTCGGCCAACTCCATTGCTCTGGGCCTAAGGTGAAGCACAACATCATGGCACAAGGCCCTGGAAGATGCCGAGATCGCGGCTGGCAGGAAGCAGGAGGAGGGGCCACAGGGAAGACGCACCCTTCCAGAGCACACCTCCAGGGACCCACCTCCTCTAGCCATCCCTACCTGCCTACCACCCAATGGTCCACTCGCACCAGGAGGGATGCATCAGGTTGCAGCTCTCATAATCCAATCATTTCACCTCTGAATATTCCTTTATTAAGAGCTTTTGTGGGAAACTTCGTATCCCCACCCTAAGGCAGGGACTACTGTCATCCTCACTTTAACACAAGGAGAAGGAAGTGTGGAGAGGCCGGTCAACCAGCCCAGTGTGACCAGAGCTACCCTGAGGCTGCAGAGTGAGGAGTGTCACATACATAACGCTTCAGGCCTCCACTGAAGAGCATCCAGCTGGCTCCGGAGGCCGAGGCCCTGAACTGAGAGCATCAAGTGCACGTCTGCAACGGCTCTGAGGACAGATCTACCCGGAGTCTTTCTCAAATGCCTTCCTATGCATAGAAGTGCAGAATCACACACACCCATGTTGATTAGCAATATTTGTGCATGTTTTATTTCTAAAAGGTTTGTTGCCAAGGAAATAGGCACTGAGTCATAAATCATGTGCTATTACAAGCAGGGTCAGAAATTACAATAAAGAAAGTTTAACTTTTTCTTAAGTAACTGATTTTTCATTGAAAATGAGCAATCTGTATTTTCTGCCTAAGCAACAATTATCGCTAGTTTACACTTGGTAAGCAGGTAAAGCTATTGAGGATAATCATAGCCATTAGTATTTGGGCTTACAGTTCAAGCATCATTAAAATTCTCTCTTCAATGTGTTTGGAACAACTCATTCATTCTTCATTATGACTTAAAGCCTAGGCTTTCATCACTAAATGGAAAAATGCAAATAGGATTCCTTTTATTATCTATAATACACCAATTTTACTTGTAAAGTTCAATTTTTCTTTCGTTTGAATATTTGTAGTACTCAATAATAACAATGTTGGAAAACTAACTCCACCATTTGATTATACTGTCAAGTTAATCTGTAGAATTCTACAATTCTCCTGAAGAGCACAAAACTATTGAACGCTTAGTGAAATATTCATGTGTTGCTTTGAGCCAGTATTGTTTCCTACTTCTTTTACAACCATAATTTCAAAGACCATTAGTAAGGACTGAGTACTCTGCATCACTGTGCAGGCAAGCTACCATTTCTGCTAACTGATGAGAAGCATAAAATATTAACACAGTGGCAAACAAATTCAAAGTGCCCTTGAGTAGTTTCTCAGGGATCCACTAAACTAATGCTTCTAGTTCTGTGCAGTTCCTCTTCCGCCAAGTGAGGAGACCTCTGCACAAGGTGAGTGTGGTCCTGCAGGCCTGTGTCTATGCTAAGGATTCTGTCTCGCTTTCATAGTGGAGCCCAACCACTTTAGATTCTGCAGATGGAATTCTATGCCACAGAAGAAACAAAGAGGCTCCTCAATGAAAATAAGTGATTATTTGAACAAAATGTAAATTTTACATTTGTTTATGCAAAATTTATCCATGAGAAATACTAAGTAAACACAAAGAACTGTACCCAACTGCCTGGCCAGGCCTGTTAAGTGTGCAGAAGGACACACCCCTCAGACATCTCCAGCTTCCTCAGTTCAATGTGTGTTGAGACACACCCACTTACATCTGATTTTACATTCTGTCCATTACGAATAATTCTTCTACTGTAACACGTATCTCTTAACTATTTAACATGGATAAAATTGTGCTATTAATTTGGTTCAGTTCCCATCTTAAAAAAGATATCACTGACAAAATATTTGAATGTTTTTGTCCCCAAAAAACAAATCCACATGTATTGATACATATTGATATACACATGTATATCTTGTTGGGAAGTGTGTGTACGCACGCATGTCTCCCAACGAAAGTTGATTTCTATTGGCAAGGTGGAAATTGTTTTACTTGTAAACTTAAAACAAACGCAACACTGTACCTTCATTCAGCACCCTTTATAAACCTGATGTTATTAGGAAGTTGATAACAACTGACTTACAGCAAAAGATGGATCAATGAATCAGTCTTTTGTTCAAATATATTTAGCTAATCTTGGCACAAAACTGTGCAAAGATCTTATGTTTTAATTACTTGAATGACACTTTTAGTAATGCTGCAACACTTGAACATTTAGAGCTACTTCCATAATGAAATCACTGGATGAATTCACTAAGATATGAGCGTCAGTGCTTATCTGGTACCAGGGAGCCCGGGGACCAGAGTAGGAGACAGACCTTGCTGACAGCACTGAAGACAAATCGAAGACCAGTCAGACCAAAGGGAGTCACAGCAGTGTAAACAGGAAAGCACGGGCCTAGGGTAAGGCAGTGGCGGAGGAACCGGAGGGGGAGGGGCAGCACTCAGTAGGGGATGGTTCTCATTGGACTTGGATGATCATGCAGTAGGGAAGAACAGGATGGAGATACTTCCCCGTGTCCCGTTTCAGGTCTGGGGACAAAGCTGCTCAGAGTGGTGGAGCAGCAGGAGTGAGGAAGTGTGTGTGTGTCAACAGGACAGAGGCCTGTTCAGTAGGGGCCTGCCGTACCTTCACCTGGTGGCGTCCCATGGGCAGATACATAGGGAGAGCAACAGAGGAGGAGTCCGGGTTGGGGACAGATTTGGATTCCTACAGGGCAAAGGAGGATATAGGAGTGTGATGAACTGAAGATGTAGGAAGAGAATAAAAGGCAATTGAGGCTCATGTCCTGGGAATATGACTATGTGAAACCTAAGAAAATGTGTCCAGGCTAAGCAGCAGCAGTTCAAAGGTAGATGAGGACTCGGGCACGAGTGGCAGTGGAGGGCTCTGCACAAGGTACACAGCACCGCTAACTCCACAGGCCTTCTCTCAAAGGACCACAAAAAAAACAGGGAGAGGGAGTGTGAATGATGAAGTCTCCAGTGGAGACAGGAAACAGAGTGCAAACACAAAGAGAATATGAGCTTAAAACGTCAGGGGCCCCCACTCACCTGGGCCGTTGGCAGAGAACAAGAGTCAAATCCGGAAGGCTCCTTTGAAAAGGACCCGCATGAAAGATACCACCTCAGTTGTCCCAATTTCTCGGTGATATGGAATGGCTGGCTTTCTGCTCAAAGTCACTGCACTCAGGAGTCAGAACCTGACAGTGACTAGCTGTAGAGTGTACCCTGAAGTTGCAGTGGGTGTGGCCTCACACTTCTGGGAATACTTGCCTTCAGGTCCCCCAGCCCCCCAGTGAACAATGATTTGCACTTTTGCTTCATTTCAGAACAGAGATAATTTGTGATATACAATCGTCCTGCCTACAATTTATTCAGATTTACTGTTGGTCTCTCTAAACAAAAGAGCCGATTCTCAAATTATATGTTGGTGAAGTCCAACTTTTGCATCAGTATAGGAAATTATTTTCCAAGAAATTTCCAACTCCATATGCTTTATGTATAATATTCATAATTGCAAAAACATAACAGAAAATGGAAAATGTAAGAAGTAAACGCTGTCTCTATAAGGACAATCACATTTGTTTTGATCACTGATGTATCTCAGTTGCCCAGAAGAGTGCCTGGCATGGAGTCAGTGCTTGATCAATGACGTTTGGATTGCTTAAACAACATTGATTTATGACCATGATGGTGCTCTTGGAATACTCCTCACACACACTGAAATCCACTGATACAGGAAGGGACCATATAATTTCGTAGAACATTCATGTCACTTCCCCCACCCAGACTTGGTTCTTTTGGTCACGGATTGAAGATGTTTCTTCCACTTCACTCCAGAAAAGTCTTGTGTCTACCTTGATAGCTGAAGGATAAACTGTGGTCATGACGCTAAGCTAAACATGGGGAGCTTCTGGGAAATCTATTATAGCTCAAAGCCTTGGCTTGAACCTAAACTCTGCCATTTATTTTTCTGATAATGGGCAAATAAGTGACCACCCATGTGATCTTCCTATGTGAGCATGCGTGTCTTGTATTAAAAAAAAAAAAGCCAGACAGTGTGGGGAATGGATTAAATGAGCTGCTATGTGTGAACGTTTCTGGCACCTCCAGTACATTTAAGGAAAGTTAATTTATGAGCTGCTTGGCAACTTCCTTTTTAATTTTTCACAAATTATGAGTCAAATCTTTTTAGAATAAAGCAGTGCAAAATAGATACTTACATAGACAATTTACTTCTTTTCCAAACAATTTTATACCAATTGTCTTTTATGATTAAAAAATTTACGATGGAATATTCTAATTTTAAACCTATAAGAAAATCTTGAGTATTAACTACATAACATCTTCTATTTTACCATCTTTGGAGTTTTGGGTTTGAAACCTGATTTTACATTATGCAGTTATTGTAAAAGTTGATAAAATGGGATAGAAAGCATAGGGCTGAACACAATGCTGTCACATGGACCCGTGGAACACTAACCCATCTCACAGCCACATAACTCACTTCTGATTCTATGAAGTATGTAATCTGGGGCTTTATGTTCTTATGAACTCTTGAACCCACTGAACTAATAAGACTGGAATTCCAGCAAGGCAGAGGCCTACCCAGTTTAGGTATGTCTAAAGCACTCCCCTCACACTGAGCCTCCCTCCAGGGTGCTCTTAATACAGAGCTACCGAGGGGCAGAAACCTAGTCTTAATTAGGGGTATTATGGTCTTGTGGTACTAAGTAGACTGAAGGAATGAAAATAAGCCTATGCCCATGATATTTTATAATGCATATTACAAGTGTGCATCATAAATATGCTCATATTTATAATACATAAGCACTCCATAATTTCATAGTTCTCAAATTTGACCCAGTTTGTGATTTGTAAATCCTCAACCCTTGAAACCATACTTTAACATGAAGCGTTTACTTAAAAGCATAGGTCATTGCTAAAAATAAACCACCCTTTCTTCAACTGTGGACTATAAAATCAATATATTGTTCTCATTTTCTCTTTTCAGGGATCTCGGTGTGCAAAGAGGTGGAAGGAGCACCCTTATGGCACAGTCCATCTTTATCGTTGTAACAAGGCCAGAGGAAATCGGGTGCATGACCAAGTTCTGCTGGCAGAACTACAACTGCATTGACATCCTCGGATATCACGCCACCTTTCCTCCTTGGACCAAAGAAACGAGCAGACCTTCCAGGGGACTCAGTGTTGGCGAAGCAGCCACACGGGAAGGCAGGGTTTCCACTCATTCAGGGCCCTGGGTCTCCATGCTCCCCTGCCCCGGCCAGCTCTGTACCACTCTGTTCCACAGCTTCCCTGTGAGCTCAGGTTTCCTTCATTTCTCTTTCCCATTAAGAGTTTGATGTTAACAGCCCATTCAAAGTGTTATTTAACTTTATGGAATGAGAAAGATCACGAGGCGAGTCCTCAGAAAGGAAAAAGAAAATGAAGTACTGTGAAGTATAACTTAACAAAGAAGGAGACAGTTTAGCATGAGTCGCCCAGGAAGCCAGAGAAGCTGCAGCTGGCCTTCTTGCCTAGGCCACCCCAGAGGGCACACGTGACAGTACCGGGAAAGCAAGCCAGGGGTCTCAGGCCGGGTGTCAGAGGGTTTCCCCTGTGTCCTGACATTCTACTCCCGCATTGGAGAAGAACTTGAACGGTCTCATTGAGGACCTGCTACGTGACAGAACCCCTCCAGTGCCAAAAAGAGAATACAAATACAAACACTGGGGAAAAAATATTTAAAATCCCAGTTAGCAAAATCCTCCGTCTTTGCCACATGACTGAAGAGGGACTATTTGGTTTAGGTATAGATCATCCCCCCAAGATGCATGTGTTGAAGGCCACATAGCAACATCCAGACGCGGGCAGGGGACTTTGGGAAGTGATTGATCATGAGGGTGCCGATCTTACCGGTGAATTAGTTCATTTGATGGATTAACAGTTTTGATCGACTACTAGGTAGAGGCTATAGACAGGTGGCACGTGGTGGAAGGCAGTAGGCCAACGGGGGCATGCCCTTGGGGACAATATCTCGTCTGTGGCTCATTCTCTCCACCCCCTACTCAGCAACCATGAGCTGAACAGCATTCCGCCACCAGACCCTGTGCCCTCAAGTCCCGCCTCACCTCAGGCCCAGAACAATGGAGCCAGCCAAGCATGAACTGAGCCTCTGAAACCAAGAGGCCAAACCTTTCTTCTAAGTCATCCATCAGGTCTGTTAGTCACAGCCATGAGGAGCTAACAGACTGCTGACCTTGTGACAGTTAGAAAGTATGACAGACTACAGGACTTACAAACCAGGAGCAGGCTCTGGAAAGTGAGGACACACCCCTTGTCAGACTCTGGTCAGGAGATGTTTGATAAAAAGGAATTCCAATTTCAGAATATTCTTTCCCCTGGGAAAGACCACTAAACAGGTACTCTTTGATCTTCACACCCATGAAGACCTTTTTTTTCCCCACAGGATTCCATTTGAATTAAGGGTTAAAAGAACATATTCTTATCTCTAAAACATAACATTTCTCTGTTCAATCAATGTTTCCAACTTCCTCATGCCACACAGTTAACAATAAATTCAGAATGTGTGTTTATCTACCTTGGTTTCCTAGACCATAAACATAAGGCCAAGGTCAAGACTAAATATATGAGTTCCATAAACATCTAATGTGCTGTAAGTAGTCCATAAAACATTTACACCATCGATAAATTTCTTTGCACTAATAACCAGGTTACCAAGAACAGCATCAATTCACTATAGAATTAGAGTGTATTTAATCTGTAGCAATTGAAAATTTTTCATAGTGGAACATACTATTTACAGTATAAAAATAAACAAGCTCCAGCCCCAAGAAGAGATTAAACTGGGCAAGATTATCAGATGAGGTAAATGGAAGCTACTTTTAAACCAATTACTACAGTCATTTAAAAACAAATAAGTTTTTAAAAAGTAATGTATTTATCTAAGGGCTGGGCTGCATCGGTATTTGTATACAATGGGTTTCTATAAATCAATTTTAGAAATACACATCGAGAACACATTAAGTTACTTGTTATATTTCTAGAGATGTAACCTTGAAGTTATTCACAAATAATTCCTCAAGTCTGAAAATATTTTGATAGTTTACCTAATATCATAGGGGTAAGAAGCTACATTAAATCTGACATAAGTTTTTAAAGTTCTTTTTTCAGTGCTAAGTCAATCAGGAAAGAACAATAGTCATGACTCCACACACACACCCCCCTAACAAAACTGGAGCTGGCTCCTGGCAGGAGCAGGGAAATCAGTCCTCAAGGTCAGAACGGCTGCCGGGCCAGTCTCAGTGCACAGAATCCCAGGACAGGAAGGGCTGCCTGCCCTGGGCCCTCGTAGAGACTACTCAGCTTGCTAACTGGGTGCAAGGAAGACACCCCGGGGGTGCCAGCTGTGTCTGGGGCACGGAGACTGGAGCCCTCTGGGATGCCCATGCTGCTCCAGTGCCAAGAGAGAACCCGAGCTCAGTCCCAAGTTCAGGACTAAGTACACTATAGGAGTCTGGCAGTCACCAGCCCAGGGAGCTAGACAGAGGCCGGCAATTCTGAATTTCTGGCAAGGAGAGCCTTTAACCCTGGTGGAGAGACCGCCTCCCCGCCCCACCCCAGCCCAGCATTGCAGGACCAGCCGCAGCTGCTCGGGAATTCCAATGGGCATGAGTAAGGGCACTCGGGGACAGACCAGGGAGGCCAGAAAGTACGGTATCTACAGCACCATGTGGCCAAGGACTGGCTCCCCTGCCCCATGAGGGGAACCCTACAGGCCCCTGGGGTACAGTCCTAGGGGTGCGGTGATTCAGTGACCCCCAATAACTCCCCATGCAGCAGCACCCTGGGGCCACCCTGGACCTAATCCCTACCCAGGAGCTACACTTCCAGAAACATCTCGGATATTCCAGCAGAGTCTACACCCTGGGAGTGGAGCGACAGCATCTCCACAGCTGCCAGCATCCTGCCGAGAAGGGAGGCTGAGAAGGGAGGCTGAGAAAGGGAAGGACAGTCCACCCAGCGGTGAGCACATGCTCTCGTGGGCTAGTTCTGCTTTATCACTTCTAGCATGTCTTGAGGGTAGTTATTTCCTGTTTGAGGGTTAGGGATTTTGATTAGTGTATTTTGGATTGATTTTGTATTGTCTGTTTCACGGCTGTTCCCTCTTGTTTCTTCCTTCTCTTGCTAACAGCCAAACTATTCTAATTTTTCACTTCTGGTTCTCACCGCCCCCATAAACACATCTTTTATGGCCTCAGCATCTGTCCTATTCACCTCTTGAAACTAAAAGCCATTTTCAATCCTCAATCTCTTTTCTCTTAATGTCTCTTAACAGTAATTGGCTTATAAAACTTATAAATACTGCTATAGAATCAATACAGTAGAAAACAGGTAATATCTATTGCTTCATTTTATGCCTGACATGATTTATACTTACTGTCCTCACTGATAAAAATTGATGATCCTGGGGCTGGGGAAGTGGCTCAGTGATAGAGCTCTTGCCTAACATGTGTGAGGCACTGGGTTTGATCCTCAGCACTGCATATAATAAAGATCCATTGACAACTAAAAAAATATTTTTAAAAATGGCTGATCCTACCATTTCTGTTAAATTTGTCAATTAACATCTTAAATGTTCATAGGAATGAAGATGAAGCACATAATCTTGAAAATAAAGTTGATCATAGAGAAGACCATGAACAGAATTTTCAAAAAAATATGAGATAAAATTAAAAGGCCAAATCTAAGATGAAAATTCTAAAGTACAACTAAAGGGGTGCACACTCTTTTCAATGAAATACAAATTTTCCCAAATATTAAGAATGAAATGGAAAAGTCAAATACAAGAAGTATACAGGACTCCAAATATACAAAATTACAACCTACCCACTCCTAGGCACATTATGAAAATGCCTAACCTACAGAGTAAGGACAGAATTTTAAAAGTGGCTAGAGAAAAACAACTGGTCACATTTAGAGGTAAACAAATCTAGATATTAGCCGATTTTAAACACAGACACTGAAAGGTAGGTTGTCTTGGAATATTATCTACCAAGTTCTGGAAGAAAATGGATGCCAACCGAGAATACTATATACAGCAAAATTAAGCTTCAGATTTGAAGTTGAGGTAAAAACCTTCCACTATAAACAAAGAATTCACAACTAGAAAGTTGGCACTATAAAACATACTCGAAATATTTCATGAAGAAGAAATGGAGTATACAAACAAAAACGGGCAGAAGGTGAAGAATAGCATATAATATAATTTAAAAACTAGAAATAAATCAAAGTGACAGTAAATAAAAATTCTCTCAATAACACTGAATGTTAATGGACTCAGCTCAAAGGATATAGGCAGGCAGATCAGATTAAAAACAAGATCCAACAGTATGCTGTCTCCAAGAGACTCACCTCATAGGCAAAAACATCCACAGACCGAAGGTGAAAGATGGGAGATATCATTCATATGGATCTTATAAACAAACAGGGGTTTCTATTCTCACAACAGATAAAGTGGACTTCAAACCAAAATTACTCAGAAGAGACAAAGAAGGCCATTTCATTACTGATTAAGGGAGTCATGAAATGAGAAATAACAGTCGTAAATATCTATGCTCCAAACAATGGAGCATCTACATATATCTAACAAACCCTTCTCAATATCAAGGGTGAAACAGACCACAACACAAAGATACTGGGTGACCAACATTTCTAACATTTCTCTTATCAATAGACAGATCATCCACACAAAAACTAAAGGAACCATAGATCTAAACAATACAACTAATGACAGACTTAATAGACATTTCAGGCAGTGACTGAATACACTTTCTTCTCAGCTGCACATGGATTATTTTCTAAAATGTACCATGTTTTAGGACACAAAGGAATTCTTGACAAATAACAAAAAAAAAATAGAATACCCTGAATTTTTTCCAATTATAACGGAATGAAATTAGAAATATAAAAATATAATATAAATTAATTTCTGGGGACAGACTAATCCACTATTGAATGTATAGCAGAAATCAGGATGAAAATAAAAATACTTAGATGTAAATGAGACTAATGATACAACATATGAAAATCTCTGGGACATACTGAAGGTGATTCTAAGGACAAAGTTCATAGCATTGAGCTCACACATTAAAAGAACACAAAGTCAACAAATAGCCTAACATTACATCTCAAGGCCTTAGAAAAGAACACCAAGACAAGACAGGAAATAATTAAAATCAGCACCAAAAATCAATGTAGTGGTGATTAAAAACAATTCAAACAATCAATGAGCCAAAAGTTCTTTGAAAAAATTGATAAAACCTTAGCTAAGAGAAAAAATGATAATCATTAAAATCTGTTTTGAAAATGGAAATATCACCACATACTACCACATATCTATCAAGTACACAGGGTAATCAGAAGCTTTTGAGAATGTATACGCCTATAAACTAGAAAATCTTGACATCGATAAATTCTTGAACCAAGAGAATATAGAAAATTTAAACAGATCAATTTCAAGTAATGAGACTGATGAAGCCATTAAAAGCCTACCAACAATAACCACCACAACAAAAAAGCCCAGGACCAGATAGATTCTCAGCTGAGTTCTATTGAACATTTAAAGCAACACTAACACAAATCTTCCTTGAAGTATTCCACAAAATGGAGGAGGGGGGAACTCTTCAAATATCACCCTAATACCAAAACTAGTTGAAGACAAAGGAAAGAAAACTTCATACCAATATCATTGATTAGTGTAAATGCAAAAATTCTCTATAAAATACTGGCAAATCACATACAAGAACACATTAAAAAGAGTGCACCACGAACAAGTAGATTTCATCCCAGGGATACAAGTTTGGTTCAAAATACAGAAATAAACATACTTTATCACATAAGTAGACTTAAAGAATCACGATTATTTCAATAGATGCAGGTAAAGCATTTGACAAAATACAGTACCCTTTCATGTTCAAAACACCAGAAAAACTAGGAATAGTAGGAACATACCCAACATTGTAAAAGCTATCTATGCTAAGCCCAAGGCCAACATAATTTTAAATGGAAAAAAATCTAAAAGCCTTCCCCTTAGAAGAAGGAGTAAAACGGAGATGCCCATTTTCACCTCTTGTATTCAACACAGTCCTCAAATCTCTAGCCAAAGAAATTAGGCAAAATAAGTTAATGGGATAGGAATAAGAGCTAAATTGTTTGCCGACAACATTATGTGTTTAGAACCCCGCCCCCCCCAAAATGCCACCAGTAAACTTCCAGGACTCAAGAATTCATCAAAGTACCGGGATACAAAATAAATACTCAAATCAATTGCATTCCTCTTCTGCAAAGACAAATCAGCCGAAGAGAAATCAGGACAACCATCCCATTCACAACAGCCTCAAGAAATAAAATACTTGGAAATCCATCTAATTAAAGAGGTGAAAGACCTCAACAATAAAAATTACAGAGCACAAAAAGAAATTGAATAAGACCTTAGAAAATGCCAAGACCTCCCATGTTCTTAGACAGAATTAATATTGTCAAAATGGCCATACTACCAAAGAGCATTACTTAGGTTCAATGATGTTCTTCATGGACATTTTAAAAACAGTCATGAAATTCATTTGAAAAACTGAGGCGCAGAATAACCAAAGCAATCCTTAGTGAGCAAAGTGAAGCAGGAGGCGTCCCAATGCCAGACCTGACACTGCTCTACAGAGCCACAGCGACAACACCAGCATGTACCAGCCCCAGACAGACACGTAGACCAAGAACAGAAGACAAGCCCCCAAGAATAACAGCCACCTCCTACTAGACAAGGCAACAAGAAACACAGTGGAGAAGAGAGCCTCTTCAACCTATGGTGCTGGGAACACTGGAAACCCACGTGTAGCACTTACTAGAAGGTAAAGTAGGCCACCTCTCCATCTCCTGTCGCCTCAGCAATCAAATTCCTGAACAAGGCTCCTAAGGCACAAGTAGGAAATCAAGAATCATCATGATATCAAATGAAAAAAAGCTTCACAGCAAAGGAAATGATCGAGAGAATGAAGGGAGAACCCAAAGATTCCAGAAGATCTTTGTCACCTCAGACCACTGACACTGACAGGTGACATTGAGCACGGTGCCTTCATCCCTAAGTGCGTCAGCACTCCTCCTCCACCAGCACCTCTCACCTCTAGAAACCCAGCTGTCTCCACTGGCACCTGCAAGCCCATCTCGTCCATTGCAACTTTCCCTCATCGTGACGCTTCACCTTTTTGGTTTCCAGGTTTATTTCTTCTACTTCTTCCTACACGGAAAGCCTCACCTCAGCCAGTGCCTGCTCATGCCCCCAGGAAGCTGATCCGGCCCCGTGTTGTAGATTCCCACCGGCAGCCAGACATTCTCTTTCTCCCTCCTATTCCAGTTTCAGGGACAGCAGCTCTGGCAGAAGACGCCTCACACTCCCTGTGCACCACGGAGATGAAGTTTAATTGCTTTTCAGACGTTTATTATGCATTATTTTCCACTTGTTCATGACAGCATTAAGGTACAACTCCATGGGACCAGACCCCAGGACATACCATGGGGGTCTTAGAACCCTCCTTTACCAACACCGGCCCATTCCTCATCCCAGATACCTGTGGCTTCTTGGTTCTCCTCCATCCCAGGGTGTTTCAGACGTTCACAGACCACACATGAGCTGCTGCAGCCGTCCTTCAGAGGTCCCCAGGCATGCCCAAGTATTAGGAGGTGCCGCAGTCCAGCTGCAGCCAAATAAGGGGGGGGGGGTGACAAGCAACTTGCGTAGATTGATACAGCAGGAGTGGGAGCCATTTATTGTAGAACAGAGGTATTTATACATTCCACACAGCTTATCTTAATTAGCATAAACTAGATACATCAGTCAACCAATAAGGAATCTCCACACTTAATGGCTCGCTGGCGTTACTTCTCAAACCACTCCCTCTGGCATTTTGCAGGCGCCATCCAGACTTGTTTACAGACTCTAACAAGGAGGAAAGCAGGTTAGGTACAATGTAGGAAAGTTGCTCCTTGATTAACAGACTTGCAAATAATCTTACATGTTCTTAATAGTAATATAATGAAGTCCTAAAATATTAACATTGTATGTAAGTAATATTAACATAGCAATTTATTTCACATATTGTTTTATAATATTTTCATACATATTCTGAAATTGATTTTATGTTTTTTGGGTACACTGAAATATACTTAATGCCTTAGAAATAAACATCTGCTCAAATATCAAATTTGGGACAAAAAAAATTATCTCGAGAGTCACAGCCGTATACCATGGGGTTGTGGGTGAAAAGGGATTCTGTATCACAATCCAGAAAGTCAGAACAAGCACCTTTTCCCAGAGCTCAAGGAGTTCATCAGTAAGTGCTCTGACCATCAGAAATCATGAAGCTAACGTCATCTAAGAGATGCAGGTGATTATTAAAAATATGAAGGTTATACATGTATGCTTTCCTTAGGGTCTTGCTATATTAAGCAAATTCATTATGAACTTGGGGTTTTTTTCCTACCAGAAATTAAACCCAGGGGCACTGAACCACTGAGCCACATCCCCCAGCCATTTTTTATTTATTTAGAAACAGGGTCTGAGTTTCTGGCTTTGAATTCTCAATCCTCCTGCCTCAGCCTCCTGAGCTGTTGGCATTACAGGGGCGTGCCACTGTGCCTAGCTGAATGTGCCATTTCCTCTGTAAACTAATGAGTAAATTTTCTTATAACCTAATAAATTTCCTGATAGGCATCATAAGCTGAATAACAAAGAACAGGGACCTGGAAGGTACTCTCAAAATGTGGTAATAGGAGTTGGATGGATTAAACAAAGATAAAGCATCATCCCGAAAGTTAGATGAATGCTTAGGCTCAGAACCCTCCAATGTAAACTCCAAATACTGAATTATATCACAAATTCCTTTGTATATGTGAGCCCTTTTCTAGCCAAGAGCTCTGCTGATAATCAGAACTTATGAGGGGAAAGATTTGCTTTTATCCTGAACTATCTGTTCCTGGTGTGATGAACTCTTCCACTTTTGCAGTTCCTACACCACAGTTCTCCTGCCCACCTGACTCTGCTCTCCCTGAGACACACAAGGCTTTGCACCCGGTGGGCTGATGAGAGTTCAGAAAGTCAGTAGTCAGGCAGTGCCTGATACGCCTCCCCAACACTTCCCATTAAAATGCCAGACGGACATTTAAAAATGAAGGAAGCTCGAAATAGCTCTGAGCACAGATAAAGGCATATTCCTAGAAAACCATCATTAAACCACTGAAGTAAAGATAAAGCAAACTCCTCCTCCCCTTTCCCGAGGATGGGGCTGGGCAAACCCTGGGTTTGTGACTTTCTCCCCAAAACACACCTGTCCAAAGCTGAGGTGCCCCAGATCTGCCCCCTCTTTTCTCTCCAATTCTTCATGCTCCACACACCTGAGAACCGTGACATTTGGCAGGTCTTCACATTAGTGTTAATATTTGGTGACTTCTCTGGGTGAACACAAAGAGAACCCAATTCCACCCCCTTCTAAAATAATTGTGTGCTACATGCCCCGCCAAATGTGTAGTTTCCCCATTATAAAATCAACCCAAACCCTTCCCCCCCTGGATTCTCACAGTGTAGCCCTGCTACTGTTTTCTCTTTACTCCTCAGCGTTGCCATAAAACAAACAACTTTCAGAGAAACAGACAATGCTTCAAGTTTTACCTATCAGTAGCTGAAACTAGTGCTAGCATTGGGAGCAGGCTGAATCAGGCTGCGTCTGCGTGAAGGTCCTCCCCTGTGCCTCTCCATTTTCACAGCAGACAGCGTCACTCTAGTTTCTGCCCATGTGTGTTTGACTGGCACCGATGCACATCAATTTCACCCAAGTTTCAATCCTACCTACAATACATGCTACGTGGCAAAGCCTTCAGCACCAGCCCTTTGCAGAGCATGGCATGAGAGCACCTTGGTGCACGATCTGCAGCTTGCTTTTGAGTGCTGTGAACTGTGACAGTGACACTACCCCACCCCCAAACTCTTTATTAAACTCTTCTCTAAATTAAGAGTCACCAAAACAGGTGCCATGGTTGTGGCCCAAACCAATATCAGGCGTTCTCATCCTTTAAGTGAACGCCATGAAGCCATGACAGATCCAGAAAAACACGGAAGGATGAGTATTGAGACATCTCGTCAGTATCTGCAAGGGAAGCGCACCGCAGAATGCCAGAAGATGAACTGAAGCAAACCACACCTTCTAGGTTTCTACCAATATTCCATCCAGACTGCATCAGCCATCCTTTAAGACTTTTTTTCCTCTTAATTAACCACTGAATATTCTATCTTTTCTTGCTGGCACTTTCAATTCTTGCCAATTCTAAACTTCATTTACTATTCTAGTCTATAGAGCTTGTAAAGGAGCCACGCTACGCAGCAGATGCTATAGGGTGGACATTGAATCAGAGGACGGATCAGCTGGATGACCCACCCTGCCCTTTGCCTTTCCACTAGGATGTATGACTGCTGTATAGACAATAGTCAGGCATCAGCACAACTTCCCTGGATGGACCTGAATGAACACCCCCACTTAGATTCTCTTCTATGCTGACCTCCTACCTATTTAGGTAAATCAGGGGCATTCTCATGTGCCGCAGTCTGGCTGGGCACAAAATAATCCAGCCGCCACGAGGCACTTGTAGGTTCAAACAGGAACTCCTTTATTGCCCGAACTCCGGTGAACGCCACCCACGCGGCCCTTCCAGGAACACCACACACCAACCCGAACTCCCTCCCCGGGCCTTCACCAACCGATGCGAACTCTCCAGGAATCCCCGCGAGAGCTGTGTCCAAACAGGGCAGAGAAGTAGAAATGTCCCTCTGTCACATTTGTGACATCAAGGAAGAAATCCTGTCTTTTACAGCCACCCTGTCTCTCCAGGATGAATCCACCCCTCGCAGACACGACTGGTTCTCACAAGTCAGTGTTTTCCCATTCACTGGAGTGGCTACCCCACGACCCAGTTACTCTCCACAGATCTCACCTCTCGCAGGATCTAACACCTCAACCCTGCCACACTGGGGCCAAGCTTCCAGCACGTGAACCCGAGACACAAACCACATCCAGTCCGTCACATCACCCATCTCTAAGTGTTGACAAGTTCGTCTGAGTTTGAAGGTGAATCAGTGATTCTACCCATCAAAAAAATGGAATTTAAGGGTTATTACAGGAGATCGACTTTTTTCTTCTTTGGGAGACACATAGCTCTTAATCTAATCCTTTCACCTTTATAGCAGATCTTATGTCAGATTTGCTTCTAGATGTTACACCGTCCTTTTCTGGGACGTCATCTTTCGGTCTCCACTGGTTAATCCCCCTCATGCCCAAGTTCAGTTCTATCTTAAATACAAAAGCAAAATTCCCACTGGGCCCTTCACTCCCCCCCACCTAGAATCTTCTTCCTGTGTTTGAGGAGAAGTCTGTCTCCACTTCCTTGCATGACAATCAGGGTACGACTCCACCCATTCCCAAGGCCACCAATGCCTAACTGCCAGCTCTAGCGGGGGCTGTTCCTTCTGTGGCTTGGTTCACCTGGGACCTCTCCTCCTGTCCCTCCATTCCTTTACCCCAGCTGTTGTGGGACTGTTTCAAATATTCGAGTGGAGGTCACTGATGAGGAATAAAATGTCAGTGTTGAGGAAGAGAAATACTTTTTAAAGTACAGTCAGAGGGAGTAAAGCATGAGACCTCAAGTCTAAAACTCTTACTGGTGCCCAGAAATCTTATTTGCCACTCTTTATCCCTGAAGCTTTATTACTGCCATCAGGGAATAGAAATCTCAATCAGAGCATCTTCTGTTCTTTCACATAAGCGACCCCCCACCCACCCAGCTGAATGATGACATCGACTTTGGGACCACTACCGCTCCCCGTCAGTGTGAAGTATGAACCCACCACTGGCCAGTAGTAGCTTTCTCGAATCTTCCCAAGCAACTGTGAAAGGTTCACAGCCTTCCTTAGGCTCCTCTCCCACTTCTCCTGTGCCTCACTGTCTCCCACAGCGTGTTCACTGCAAATAGTGAGGTCAGGTTTAGCCCGCGGCCAGCACAGGCTTCGTGAATGAAGGTTCAGTACGTGAGAAACCCTCAGGGAGTTTGCATTAAAGAGACGGGCTCTAATGACCTTTCAATCAGCCCCAGGGCGGCTTCTCCTAGCTACAGCCTCCAGCCACCTATTATGGTAGCGAGGTTTACTGAAGAGGCTAGCGAGAGAGAGAACACGCCAGGGAGAGGACTTTTATTGGGGGACAAAAAAATCATGGGGAAAATCCCATCCAATGAAGATTAAAGGGGGCAGCATCCCAAGGTCAGGGGCAATGATTGGGTCTTCAGGGTAGTGGCCAGACACGCCTCCACACGGACAAGCCCTCGGACCTGAGAAGGGTGGGGAAAGCTCTGGACACAAAGATGTGTCTAAGCGCCTCTCGCCCAGCCAGGGAGGAAACTCCAATCACGTGCGAGGATGGCCTCCCACAATCAGGAATGAATCAAGGTCCCTTAACCTCAAGTTTAAAACCCATCTGTCCACAAGATCCAACTCACTACATCATGTACCCCGATTCAAGTCACAAGTTTGTAAAATACGATATTTCCATCTCAAGTCTTATGCTTCAACGTTTTCTTTTAGGTAATTTTACAGACCTTCAACATCATAAATACAAAGTACGTAATAAAGACAAGAATGATCAGCCTCTTGGAAAAGCTGGAGGCGAACAGGAACACAAGAGCCAGAATTTTTGATCAGAAACCTTTCCCAGTTTGGAATTGTTTCCAGGGACTGGACTCTGCAAAGCACTTTAACAAGGTGATGATTTCACAGGAGAATATAGACCATCTGTCCCTCCTCTACCCTGGAAGCTCCGTCCTTCGAGCAGATGACACCTCGGTACCAGCGTCCGTCTCTGGCGTAAATAGAATTCTTAGACTGAAAACCACAGAGACGGGATCTGCCGTCCTTTGCTCACTGCCAGTAGTGCTGGCGAGGCCAGTCTGGACACTCCAGACCCTTCCTCTGCAAGTGCATCCTTGTTTGTCTATGCCGATTTCTCCCGTAATGTGAAAAACCTGTTTCAAGCAAGAAAGTCAAACTATCTTCCAAAATGACTGATACATAGAGAAGGTCTTATTTCAATTTCTGTGTAAAACATTTGTCATTCAAGAAAAGTGCACAAACGTGACATCTTCAGTTAAGAGCTCACGAGCAAACTAATTGCCAGCAAATAGGAAACACGGATATTAAAAAGGGTGTGTGTGTGAGTGTGTGTGAGAGAGAGAGAGAGAGAGAGTGAGTGTAAACAGACATAACTACGCTACTATGGCTTTGGTTTAAAAGGCCGAAAGTAGTGAACCTCCAGCTGTCATTCTACCCATTGAAATAGACACCATGGCCCAGGTTGAAATGTGTCGTGTAGAATTCTGAGGCCACCTCATGCCCTCCTGTTAGTATTTCATCTGCTTGGTAGAGGACCCAAACCAGGGCTTGTGTCTGAGAAGCCCATCAAATGATATGTGAAATTCAGAACAAAAACCCAGACCTCCAGGATGTAACTCAGGAAGTTTTTGTCAGTGATAATATGGTTTACCTCATTTTCTAAGCCATTACGTACCTACCTGAATGATTCTGTCGAGATGTGAAAAAGAAGTAAGCATGATTCATCTTCATCCCAGGCACGCTGTTCCGTTTTCTTTTTCATTTCCTGGCTCTAATTCCAACCTGCCAGGATTTAGGAGCATTATAATGCTTCCTCTTCTCAAACACATTGATTACTAACTTGAGAAGCCTAAATACAGACAGACACCCTGTTCTGAGAACACCACCTGACAATTTCATCATGAAAAGCCAAGAGAAGTTCAAAGGCTGGCAGACCTGTTCTACTCTACTCATCTCTCCTATTAAGCTGACACCTTCTAGAAGCCCCGTCTACCCACACAGGTAAGGAACCAACGTCCACTGAACACTTCCTTCCCTAGAGCTCTGCCTAGAGTGTCTCGTTGAATCCTGACGCCCACTGTTGAAAGGCAGTAGTCTCGTTGTGCATACTGTAGAGCAGGGGATCAGGAGAGCGAGTCCTCACCACACCCTCAGGGAACAGTGGGGGACATGCCCGTCATGGGCTACCTGCCCAAGGCCTGTGTTCCTACTCACTCAGTGAGGTGTGCACAGGAGAGTGCTAAAAGGTACCATAGTCATCTTCCTCGTGGGTCCCAGGGAGGAAACAGGCTGCGCTGGACGAGTCTCATCAGAATCGTCAAGGGGATTGGAGGGACCTCTCTCCAGGAGCGCCCGGGTCACAGCGTCCTGAACATGTGTGTACTTGTGGGCCAGCTCTGACTGCATTCCACATGGGGCCAGGACCACTCCACATGTCAGTGGCCCTGAGCTGTCCAAGCCCTCACTGTCCTTCATCTTCGTCTTTGAAGAGGAAACACTGGACAGAACTCCAGCTTCCTCCCCCTGAACCTTCACTCCAACTCGGGGGGTGCTACAGGCTCCCGGTCCCGGCCTTTGCAACCCAAGCCCATAGCCTTGTACCATGTCCCTGTTGCCCGACACACAGACCCTTTTGGGGACCACCCTCAGCAGTATGTCACCTTCTAGCCCGTGTCCTGCGGCACCATTTCCTACAGCCTTTAAACTTCCGTCTTTCTCAAAACTGAGCCACAGCCTCCTCTGGCTTCTACCCTTCCTCTCCCGCGTGTGAGCACCCCCTCCCTCCTTTTGTTTCTTCCCATTGATTCTCCACACTTCGGATGTCTTACTGCTGCTGACCATGCTGCTGTACTGCAGTGGCGCTTGTCAAGGCCACCGACAAGCTCGTCACTATCATATCCAAGGACAGGTCTCCAGGGGCCTCAGGACCCGCGACCCCTGGGCTGTCTGATGCTCCCTTACTTCCTCCTTCCCTTGGCTTCCTTGTCTCTGAGCACTCTGGAATGCCCCACTCTTCCCTGCATCATAGTAAGAGCCTCCCGCCACCTCCAGGCCAGGAAGACAAAGAGCGGTCCTAAGGCTCACTGGCGGGACTGATGAGCTATGGAAAGCAGCAGATATGGACCCCATGGCTCCACAAAGCAGCTGCAAAATAGAGGCAGTTCCTGGGAAGCCCAGTACGTTCTGCAACACCACGTTCCCTCGGCACAAATGAGCTGGGAGAGGGTTGGTAACTCAGGGAGGTGACAGAAGAGTGGCATGAAACCGAGTTTTCTCCAAAGTGATTTTTCTAAGCAGGAGGCTGAAGTGGCAGGAGCAGCATTATAACCTTGCTAGGAAAGACAAAGCCCCGAGCTTGGCCACTGTTCAGGCAAGAGCATTTTAGCTATATTTTAAGAAAATTAAGTATGAACTCCAGCCCAGGGCAGCACTCAGGGCTCGGCAGAGCTTCTCCCAGGAGCACAGGTCTGCTCAGGCCTCTGTGCCTCTCAGTCCCCAGCCAGCACTGCTCCTCCACTGATTTCTGCACTAGCTGATGTCCCTGCAGAAGCTCACTGAGCTCAGCTCTTTTATGACGTGCCAATTGTCACGGTCATCATTGCTTTGGATCCTAAGTGGTACAGGCTCCAGGTAGTCAACCCTGACCCCTTCTTCCCACAAGTTCAGTGCATGATTTTGCAGAACACCAAGATTTTCAGGAATGCACAGGGTGGACATCCCCAACACATCTTTACACCTGAAGGGAATTGAACAGAACACCTTGTAGTTCATCGTCAAGCATACCCTCAATTCCATGCCCCTGTTTAGAAAGCGTCATAACTTGTTTCCTCAGTAAAGTCTCCTCAAACAAGACCCAGCTCATACTTATTACCGGTCTGTCAGGACTGAAATATGAACAGAACACTTTTTTAGTTACATGAGTTAAATGGTGTGAGTCTGATAAGTCTTCTCCTGCCCAAAGACAGCACAAGTAGACACATGGGTTTTAATCAAGAATGCAGAAAGGAATTCATTTGGGGGTGAATTCCAAGTCAAAGAAGTTTCACTCTTTTTATGATAAACTTGAGTGTTAAAGGTAGAATCCATAAACTTCAGTGCTTTTTCTAGCATAATTTCTATGAAAATAAAAATGGTGCACACACCTGCGATCCCAGTGGCTCGGGAGGTTAAGGCAGGAGGAGTGCAAGTTCAAAACCAGCCTCAGCAAAAGCGAGGCTCTAAGCAACTCAGTGAGACCCTGTCTTTAAATAAAATAAAAAATGGGGATGTGGTCGAGTGCCCCAGAGTTCAATCTCTGGTACCCACCATCCCCCCACCCAAAGGAAAAAAAAGTGCGGTTTTACCTCTGGCGTACAGCTCGAAGAGCATCCTTGACACATTCTACCGTACTGAAATAGCCCTTCCAATTCCCAAGTTTTGTGCCCAGAAACTAATGTTCCTGGTTTTGAAAGAGAACATCTCTTCTCCTTCACCATACCTCCCTGCATTAAAATAAGCTCTCCAAAGAAAAAGTAAACGGGATTTATTTTGTGTAAGAATGCCATCTATGTTAAAAAGTTAATCACATTATTATAAAGAATTTATCATTGCCTGTGCAAAATAGTTGTGAAAAAATGATTATGTGAGGAAAACATTAGTGGCAACTCAAGCAGAATTGATGACCCCTTCAAGGAAATAGGAAGCTAAAATAGCAAAATTCCCATGGTCCTAGAGATAAGTAAAGCTTGAGCAAGATAAATATCTAGGAATTTTGAATTGATGCATTTTAGAGTTCCGCTAGTTCTTGTAAAATTATATGCCTATGTTGATGTTGTAAGGTTATCATTTCCAGTAGTTTTGAAGTGAGGCAAAAGTAGCATCTGAGAGCAAGTGTGTTAAACCATTCTTTTCCCCAAATTAGTTTAGGGTACCCTTAGGTATGCCCACTGTGATCACGTTCCTACTTTTGAAATTGAAGCGAGGAATACATCATTGTCAAAAAGAAAAAATAGACTACATACATGGGAACTACCCTGCAGAACCCGTAAGTACTGGCCTGGATAATCAGCATGTTACTCAGTGACAGAGCTCTTCACAAAGGAGCCTATAACAGGAGCTTAGGAATGCAATGCAAACTTGCAACCAAACAGGCTTCAAATGACCTTATCTCCACACACTGCGTCAGAGGCTTCAGTTCCTGTGGCCCATTGTGATGTTTGTTTTATGGGCTTGTTTACTTATTTGCCTTCCCTCCACTGTTTCCTAAAGAATCTATATAATCTTATTAAAGTTTTAAAAGCATATTAACGCAAAATTTGCTTTTCTGCTGACCATGTATGTGAAAGAACACACACCTTGTAACCTAAATCATTCCGATTTTTATCAGCTCTAGGTCTTTAACCTTAGTACCTCTTTGGGCAGTAACCGCCCTGCCATTTATCAGGTTGCACAGACCTTAGGAAGAGTGAGCAATCGGGACTCCACTAAGAAATGCAGGCCGTCTCTGAAGCTCCCCTCACATCAACAAGCAAACCTGCTCCTTGGAGAGGAGGTTTTGAGGGGATTTTTCCAAACATACTGCAGCAACCCAGCCAACCCAGCCTGAGCTCCAGCGGTCAGTCCAGGACAAGCCACGGCCAGGGGCGCTGGCGTGGCCTTTGTCTTCTGGCTCAGCATAGGAAACCCTGAGGCTGCAAAGTTCAAGGCTCCCAGGGGACAGACATCACACAGCACTGCAAATTACTCCTGGGATTCTCTGCGGGAGGAATTCAGCTTTATGGCAGGCATTTGGGAGGAAACGTTGCTAGAACTGATACAAAGCCTTCCTTTCAGCTGAACTAAAATCCAATGATTTTAAAATGGGGAAATGCTAAGCTCTCTTAAGTGTATGAGTGACGAAATCAGGGGGACAGGTTGAAAGACAGGCACAGGGAGCCACAGAAGGCTAGAGAAACCCCTCCCGGTCTCCACGCCCCTCTCCAGGCAGGCCTTCTGAACCCACTGCCAACTGGACTGCCTGCGACTCCTTTCCCAGGTGGACAGAGGACCACTGTGGCCATCTCATCAGATCTGCAGCTCAACAGGAAACCCATTTTGTCCTCGTGTACCGAGAGCCTTTTTCCAGACAAAAGTGGTTTCCTGGACTGGAGGATAATGGTAAGAATCCTTCCCTGGAACAGAAGTAGCTGTGATCTCTCCTAGGATGAGCCTTGGCTTCGTACAGAGGCAAGTAGTTAAAAAGCCAGTAAGGAACTGAGAACTACACCTGGTTAGCAAGGTACAATTGGGAGAATTTGAAGTATCAAAGATGAGTTTGTTTCCAGAACAGGGCCATTGGGCCCACGTTGACATGACATACTGGCAAAAGTATTTTAATATCAATACTAAAAACGCTTCTTAAGAAACAAGTTGATCAAACATTCTACTAAACCTTCTCACACAAGACAGCGAGTTTTTTCCCTCCTCTTGTCATGTAAACCTGGTCTTGACTTCCTCTAAATCCCACACTAAGTCTACAGCGCACACTCTTTCACAAAACAAAGCCAGTACAGCCGGGCAGAAGTTCTTCTGCTTGTCCCTGAGCTATGTCACCCTGCTCACCTCGACTTCATTAGAGCTGATGCTCTTCTGCTGCCTTCAGTAGCTCCTGGGTGCTGTTGTGCACATTATCGAGAAATTTCAAGGTGCTTTACATCATGCTATGATCTAGAAGCCTAAGGGCTCAGTTGTCCACACAGTAAAATCCATCCACAGAACCACTGAAGGTTTCTCAAAGAACATGGAAATGGGTGTGAAGCTGGTTATTCATCTGTCTGTATTTCAAGCTTCTTCATGATAACAGGACCTGATCCACAGGAAAGGAGAAGGTTAGGGCGAGTTAGCACAGGGGAAGCACTCACTTTGCTCGACACTAGGTGCCTTGTTAGTGTTCACAAAGTGGCAACAACTTATGGATAAGACACATCTGTACGGAGGTGAGATTGGCTCACAGCCAGACCCACAGCTGAGCCGTAAGTCAAACGGCCACCCTTGTTATTTAGTGTTCCAAACTCTTCAAGTCATCTACTGCTGATCTCCAAGAAGCAGCCAGGATGTGATTCAAGACGTCCACTAGACCTTCTCTCAGTAGAAGGGCGGGCAGAGGCACCTGTGTGGTCAAGTTGAAGTTTCCCTAATTACCTGGTTATTTCTAACAAGCTTCATGTGTATTGAGTTACAGACATGGGGAAGTAAATGGCTGCCCGGGCTGCCAGAACAGACAACCTGAAGACAAGAATGGAGTACAGATGAGAAAAGGTGAAAGACAATTACACTGCAGAGACGCCTAACACAGGGTACACGTGCATTCCGTCTGTGAAGACACCAGTAGCCCAGGAGAACACTGCTGTCCTGGAGATGAGACGTGGCATTCAGTAATTCAGTAGCAATGACTCCTTAGGGGAGACCAAGTGCAGCAGTATGCCCTGCAAACAGAGGCAGGCAGGCTGTCACCATGCCTTCAAACATTCCTCCGTGCTCACATCTTTCTTTTATTATCATTCAAAAATGGGGGGTGGGTATGAGTCTGTCTGGTGTTCGTTTTGTTCTAGACCATCTCATAGCTCCAACTCTATTTGATTGAAACTGAGCCAGGCTCAGTCTCTCCTCATTTTTTCCACTCAATTCCAAGTCAGTATTTATCATGATAGAGTAACATTATCAATCATGCCGACCCACCACACCATCTATCTCTGGGCTTGGAATTAACCTCCTTTCACAGGTCAAGCGTGTTTATTGTCCTGAATATGCCACCGTCTGGTCTGACATGCAGCAATGCCAGAGGAGCAGTGTCTTCCAGAGCTCTCAAATGATGAAGACCTTCCCTTGGGGTACACAGCACTGCAGCCAATGGCCACGTGGCCACCAAGCTGTTAAAATGGGGCTGGTGCACCAGAGGCACAGAATCTTTATTACATTACGCAGCAGCAATTAATCTTAAATAGCCACACATCTAGCAGCTACCTTATTGGATAGCACAGCACTGGAGAATCTAAATCTAGCTGATATTTCCCCAAGGCTGTGTGCCTGCTGCTTAATTACACTGTCTGCCACGTGAGATTCCTGGGGCTGCGTCACCTAGCCATTTAGAAACCTCAGAAGTCACCCTCCCTGAATCACACTTCATACAGCCAGAGCAGATTCTCAGGTGATAGGCTGGATGAGCAAAACACCAAAAAGCTGAGCAAAACACAGCATGAAATATATTAAACACATTTAGAATAAGTGGGGGGGGAAAAAGGCTTCCCGTTGCCAGAAATGAAGGACGAAGTCAAAGTCAGATATGAGTGTTTACCGAGTCAGACTCACTGTGGGAGTCAGGTACGAGGGGCAAGAAGAGTGAATCCAAAATAGAGAAAGAAAACAAGGTATTGCAAAGCGGAGCATGGAGCTGGGTGGGTTCTCCGTCTTGTGAATTCAAAGAATGAGATTCACTGTCAGCAGCTGGTGAAAACAAAGAATTTATTAAAGCAAAGCACAGCCCCTGGCTGGGAGGGGACCAGAGGTTGCAGTGGATGGCCACTATCTAGGGGTTTACCTGGATCTGCAGGATCGAGGCAGTCATCCTCTGGACCAGACAGTGTCCAGGAGGCCCCCATGCAGCCTTTAGTCCAAGCAAAACATTGAATATGAGGCCACAGACTCCAGGTCACGTATGCCCTGAATTCCTAAGGACGTCAGGTCACCCACATCCCAGTTGTAAAAATGATTTTGCAAGTATCTCAACAAAATCCTGCAGCTGCTGCTTGGGCTCTGCTTCCCAGGAAGTTGCCCGGGGGCCATTTCCCTATCTGCCCAGTCTCAGCCCCTCCTCCTGACCTCGGCGCTCTGGCTGCACAGGACCGGCAGTTGTACCAGCCGGCTCAGGCTGTCGTGACCAACACCACTCTGCGTGCGCCTCAAACAGCAGGCATTTGTTCCCACAGTCCTGGAGGCTGGAGGTGCAAGATCAGAGTGCCAGCGTGCCCCCGTTCTGGGAGGCTGCTTCTGGCTTGCAGATGATGGCCAACTCACTGTGCTCACGTGGCAAGTTCCCTGGTGTCACTGCTATAAGGATAGAAATCCCAGTGTAAGGACCCCACCCCCATGACCCATGTCCCTAAACAGGCCTACCTTTGAAAGGCCCCTCTCCAAACCATCACATGGTATGTGTGTTGAGGTTGAAATTAAGATCTCAAGGAATGAATATGGGGATAGGAACCCAATTCAGAGGTTGGTCACTGGAGTCACAGGCAGACATTACAGTTCTACCAGAGAACTCACATGCCTAACGCAGGAGGTGGATAAGCGAGGGCCTCCGTGTGACCAGCACACAAGCTTTTGCTCTTCTGAAGCTACATCGACATGATCTTGGCATGAGGCAAAAATGGCCATGGCCACACTCTTGTATAATTCTTCCTACCAAAAGGTGGGGTCTGTTCACGCACTCATTCAGTTTAGGCTGGGCCACATTATTTGCTTAGAAAAGAATGACTATGGGAAACAGAACTCATGCAAAGACCCTGCGTGCTCACCACGGGAAATCGCCTCCTCACGGGTGATTCTAATGGGGAAGCCACATGGGCCTCTGCAGGAGAGGCCACATACAGGAGAGCTCTCCTGAAGCTCCCCACTGAACAAGCAGCCTCCAGCTGACCTGGGCTCAACCGCAGAGCATGCAGTGAGCCCAGCTGGGCCCGGAAGAAGCCCACTCCTCCCAGCCCGCTGGACTCAAAACCATACTTTTAATGAGCACCAGCCCAGTCTGGGCTACAAAATGGAAAACAATCTCCCCATTAGTAACAGTCAAAATTCCAATCGCTTGAGATGAAAGCATCAGGAAGCCAGCACAACCAATCAGGACTGATGGCTGCACAGAACCGTAAAGAGTACCATCACATCAAAGAGGCTGAAAAAGGGAACAAGAACCCGACTATCCAGCAAGCTCTCCAAGAGGTCACATTTACCCTAGGAGCAAGCAAATAAGCTCAGGAGATAAAAGACCACCATTACGAATGGGAAATTTTTAAAAACCTCATGTTAAAGAGTGGGGTAGTCATATTTGATGAGAGAATTTGTGAACCGGTTAACAAAAGAAAAAAAAATCTCACAAAATGAATTACTAACAAAGCTGAAAGGTGTCCATGAGACAGCAGCAGGTACCAAGGCTGGGAGAAGAAAACCAAGTGCAAGGAGAGCAGCAGAGATGGTCTGAGATGACGTACGGAAAGAACAGCCAAGAGGTTTTCACAAATGAAAACCCACTGTGCAAAGAGATCACAAGTCCTGAGCAAGAAGATGAAATGTTGATGCCACCTAAATACAAAGTTACAAAAAAATAAGAACTCAAACATCACCGTAGAGAAAATAAGTATCATCTCTCAATGAAAGAAACCTCCCATCGATAACAAGTAGTGTCAAAGGCTGTACAATAGTCTCTAGAATTCTGAACTTGGCTCAACTTCCAGACAAGAAAATAAGGACACGATAAATTAGAATCAGAGTCGACTGTTCCTCGTCTCTCATGGAAAGAACACCGACACTCACTCTGCAAATAGGAAATGAAAGCCAAAAGAAAGGATTGACAGGTAAGACTGTGGTGAGCAAAGGTGGTAGTCACCTGCTGTAAAGTGTAGACCCTGAGATCAGTAACAATGACCAACTGGGAAAATCAAGTAGAACTAAAACAAGACCCCTCCCCAACACTCAGCATTTAACACCCCTGAGTGTTATGGTTGGGATCTGGAGTCTCCCCCAAAGCCTGGTGTGCTGAAGGCTTTGGGGGAGACTCAATGTTCAGAGGCAGGGCTTTTGGAGACTGACCGGATCCCCAGGGGCCCTGACCTCTTCAGGGATCAGTGTTTGAGTGGAAAATTGGGAGATGAAAATGCAGAAGAGGGAATCTACACAGAGGACGTAGGTCTTTGGGTGTGCGCCCTGGGGGCAGATTTGTCTTCTCCTTGGTCTCTGCTTCCTGGTGCCATGTCCAGAGCAGCACTTCTCTGCCACACACCACCACCGTGATGTTCTGCCTCACCTCAGGCCTAAAGCAAGGGAGCTGGCCAAGCCTGGACTGAGACCTGTGAAACTGAGCCAAAAATCAATCTTTCCTCCTCTAGGCTGTTTGTCAGGAGTTTGGGTTACAGCAACAAAAAGCCGACTCTCACAATGAGTATGTGGAATTCCTGTGGCTGATAGCAATCAAGGCTCAGCATCCACCACACACTCAGTAAGGAGATAAGCAATAACAACACAATGAAAGACTTCTTAGAAGAAAAAGAAACATTTTAGAAGATAACGAGGGAAGTTCAGACCTGAAGGATGATGAATTTTTCATTGTTCAAAAAGAATACTGACTTTCCTTTAGTGTAGTGTTATATTCATATGCTCATAATATAAAGAATCGGTAAAAAATAGAAAATCAATCATCACAAGGTATCCCATCAATATGTTATGTTTTTATGTATCAGTTTGAAACATTTAATTTAAATGTGAAAAAGGAAGTCACACAGAAAATAGAGTAAAGCAAAAGCCATGAAATAAGAATAATAATAAATGAAAGACAAAATACAAGGATGAAAGTCTTTCCAAATATATCCGTAATCTCAGTAAACGTGACTGGACTAATCGTGATATGGGAAGACAGATGCAAATAATGTTTAAAAAAAATCTAAAAATAACAATGTTTATCAACAATGACCCTTGAAAGTTATGGCACAAAAATATTACAAGAATAAAAGGAAAGCTGGTAGCCATGTTTTACCTATGAAGTACTATTAATAAACAGGGAGACATTACTCAAGTGATCGGCCCCTTCCTTCTCTTTTGTTCAGAATCCACTGGCAGAAAGAGAAATAGACTTTAGAATGTGGAAAGATCTCCCATGCGCTTGGATAGGCAGAATTAATATTCTCAAAATGGCCACACTACCAAAAGCGCTATACAGATTCAATGTAATTCCAGCTAAAATTCCCTTGTCACTGTAGAAATAGAAAAGGCAATCATGAAACTCATTTGGAAAAATAAGAGGCCCAGAATAACCAAAGCAATCCTCAGCAAGAAGGGTGAAGCCAGAGGTATCACATTGCCAGGCCTTACATTATACTACAGAGTTACAGTAACAAAAATATGATATTGGCACCAAAACAGACCTGTAGACCAATGTGCAGACTAGAATGCAAACCCACATAAATGCAGTTATCTCAAACTAGACAAAGGCTCCAAAAACATACATTGGAGAAAAAAAAATCTCAATAGTGTGTGAAAACTGGATAAGCCCCTCTTTTTCACCAGGCACAAAACTCAAAGTGGACCAAGGACCTAGGAATTAGACCAGAGCCACTGCCCTTAGAGAGGAAAAAGTAGGCCCAAATCTTCATCACATCAGGTGAGGCCTTGACTTCCTGAAGACTACGAAGTACAAGAAATAAAGAATAAATGGTATGGATTCAAACCAAAAAGCTTCTTCTCAAAGAAGCAACCAAAGAGATGAAGTGAACCCATATTTTGAGAGCAAATTTTTGCCACACACACACCAAAGCACTAATCTCCAGGATATATTTAAAAGAAATATTCAAAAAACAACCCAATCAATAAGTGGGTTAAGTAGCTGAACAGACACTTCAAGAGGACATACCATAATCAATGATTATATGAAAAAATTTTCAACATCTCTAATAATTAGAGAAATGCAAGTCAAAACTACTCTAAAATATCATCTCACTCCAGTCAGAATGGCAACTATTATGAAGACAAACAACAATGAGTGTTGGCGAGGATGTGGGGGAAAAGGCACACTCATACACTGCTGGTGGGACTGCAAATTGCTGCAGCCAATCTGGAAAGCAATATGGAGATTGCCTTAGAAAACTTGGAATGCAACCAATTTGACCCAGCTCTCCTACTCCCTGGTCTATACCCAAAGGACTTAAAACACCGAACTACAAAGACATAGTCACATGAATGTTTATAGCAGCACAATTCACAATAGCTAAACTGTGGAACCAACTTAGATGCCCTTCAACAGACGAATGGATTTAAAAAAATGTGGCATATATACACAATGGAATTTTACTCAGCAATGAAAGAATAAAATCATGGCATTTGCAGGTAAATGGATGGAGTTGGAGTATATAATGCTAAGTGAAGCTAGCCAGTCCCCAAAAAACAAAGGATGAATGTTGATAAGTGGATGCTGATCCACAATGGAAGGGCCATGGGAAAAACAGAGGTTAGATGGGGCAAAAGGGAGGGAGGGGTAGGAAGGGGACATGGGGGCAGGAAAGAAGGAATGAGATGGACATCCTTGCCCTAGATACATGTATGACTGCACATTGGTGAGACACTACATGTACAAATGAAAAGTTGTGCTGCAATTGTGTATAATGAATCAAAATGTATTCTGCTGTCATGTAAACCTGGTTAAAATAAGTTTGTTTGTTTTTTTTTAAAAAAAATAACGTTTATAACTCAAAGACAACTGGAGACAATGGCTTTAGTTTGCTTCCATTTCTTCTGGATTAGAAGGAAAAAACCTCGCCTCCAAAAGTCATGCTTTTCAGTGTCACTATCCAGCGGCAGGTGGGTCTCAAGGGTGACACCTGCTCCACCTGGAGAGCGAGGCTGCACCCCTGCCCACAGGTGTTCCAGGGAAGGCCAGAAGGGTCACTTGGAAGAGTGGCTCTTCTTCCAAATTCACTGAGAATAGCCCTTCTTTCTTTCGTTCTTTCCCGGCGCAGTTTCTATCAATACTCACACTAAGCATCACTTTATGGTCAATTTTCAAGTTAAATTTTTGCCTTTGGAAGTTTGGTGGAACTGATGGGAGTGGAGAGAAGTGCTTGGGAGCCAGAAGCACAGTGGATCTTGAATTCGATTTGGAATGCTGTTACCTGCCAGGACACGGCAGAGCACAGGGGTCTCTCAGGAGGAAAACAGTTTAACTTATGACCCCAAAGAACTCCTATGAATGCATTCTCAAATAATGGAATGCAGAAGCAGAAATTACAACACACAAGAACACAAGTCAAATTGTCTGAAGTCGTCATAAAACGAAACCTGTAAGTTCTGGGATGAAAGAATTTAAGTGATAATATTTAAGAAAATTTTAAAAATAGTACTATTAGGAAATAAGGACAAAAATGACCAGGTCAGCTTGAAAAAGCATCTCTCATGGCAAGGCAGAGGCTGGGAAGCCACAAGGTCCAAGCATGCTGGGACCCTAGAGCTTTGACTAGGACCTGCCTCAGAGGACCAGCCAACCCCTGGGCTCCGCCGCTCGTCCCAAGGCCACCTGCAGGGGTTCACTGCCAAGGTTCCTCCAGGCAGTTTGTGACCATCAACCTGGCCAAGAGAAGCACCTGGGGACATGAGCAGCACAGATCTGGATGGCCATGCATGCTCCAAGTGTGACCCGAGTACAAAATGAAGAGGCGCAGCCTGAAGGACTTGAGTGACCTTCTTCCAAGCCCAAGACCATCCCTCCAGAATCCCCCATCAGGTGGGAAATGCTGGCACGAGGAGTGGAGGAGGATAGGGCACTGCCTTTAAACACCACCCATGGACCAAGACATCCACTTACAGCATCAAGAATCTCGCAAATTATTTCTGAGAAACATGTGAGTAGTGTTCCTAAAGCCACTTGATATCTACCCCAGGTACAGCATAGGTGTCCACTTATGTAGTTTTCTTTTCCACAGTTGTTGCCTGGGGGGGGGGGAAGGGACAATTTTTAAGAGAACTTCACAGAATTGTAGAATGACTTGCACTGTGAGTACTATGTAGATATGGCTACGAACTGAACTGAAACCCACTTGGTCCTTAGAGGTCAGGTACTGCCTTGCTTTTCGAAGTGGAAGCCAAAAATTGGCTTCAACTTCACCATGTTAGTCTGTAGCACCCACCTTTCCTTCTTTAACCTACCGGTGCATGCTCCAGTCACGCCCCGTTCACCAGCTGGCGAGTGCCATGAGCAGTTCAAACTCACAACACGGGACCTCTTACAAGCTGGGGATTCACAAATTTTCTTTTTGTTTTCTACATAATCAAATCCCCATAAACGCATTACTTTATAATGTGTTTCACATGTATTACAATCATAGACAACATAATTATATCTACATTGTATGCATTTAGCAAAAGTAAACACTTTAAGCTTAAAGATTTATTCAATTTGTCACTGATCTTTAAACCATATACATGGTTCAAATGTATCAGCTTAATGTTTTAGAGTTGCTCTTTTTTCTTTAATGATGTATAAATGGCTAACTTAATGAGCCATATTTGAAATAATGAAGTCGAGTCTCTTTAAATTCAAAATAATTTGGCAGTTTGTCATTTGCATCAGATGATTTTGTTGGTGGCATTTGAGGAGCTCTTAGAAGCAGCAATGGTATTACACTAAGTGATAGATTTGAAACTGAGACATGGAGGTACAGCTCATTGGCAGCTTCAGGTAGTACCAGGTGGTTTTGACTAAAGAGGCCAGCATGACTGAGAAAATGCCCATTATCTTGAAAATGGTGACATGACTAAAATAGGTTTGACTTAGGGAAAATGTATCCTTTATCTCCCCAAATCCCAGTGAAGTAATTTAAAAATAGGATAAACCTGTGATCAGAAAGGACTGGTTCAGGTTTATGAAAAGCACACATTCAACAAGGATATTTGACTCCAGGGCAGGAAGGAGCCCATCGCTCCGTGCGGCACAGGAAGGACCCGCAGCCCAGCGAGGCCTCCAGTCCTGGGCAGCAAAGACAAGG
This sequence comes from Marmota monax, assembly GCF_021218885.2. Classification (NCBI taxonomy): domain Eukaryota; kingdom Metazoa; phylum Chordata; class Mammalia; order Rodentia; family Sciuridae; genus Marmota; species Marmota monax. Next base: position 94,501 of record NW_026694874.1, read on the forward strand.
GGATGTCAGGCCTCCCAGCCTCCACCGCACGCGGCAGAAGTGAGTCTTGCAGAATCCAGTTGGATCGTGCATTTTATTTTGTTTAAACTTCTCCCAGGACCCCAGCTCACAGGGGATAAAACCCTGGACCTACCAAGGCCACTCAGCCCCTCCCACCTCGCCCTCAGCTACCGCTCCAGCCCCCCAAGCCCTCCTGGGCCCCTTACTCAGGCCAAGCTGCTTCCCACTCAGGCTCTGAAAATGCAGATCAGTTGCAAAATGCTTCTCCACATCAAATGGCACGTCCCTCACCGTCTCCTGAGCTTAGCTGTCCCCATCTTAAAATGCTTCCCCTGCAGCACTGGGGACACCTTATTGTTACACACAATACATATATGATGGGGTGAGGGGGAAGGGGGATAAAAAGAGAAAAGTGTCACAGTAGATTGGGTAGAGAGGTGATGGGAGGGGAGGGGGGGATAGGGAGGGCAGCAGAATACAACAGACACTAGGATTGCTGTATGTATACACATGGATGTACAACCAATGTGATCCTGCAGTCTGTACACGTGGAAAAATGAGAATTCATGCCCTATTTGAATCAAATGTATGATATGTCAAGATCATTGTGTTGTCTTGAGCAACTAATAAAAAAGAGTACCCGTTGGAGACATGGAGGGAGCTATTTTGAAAGCACAGCCCTGAGGTGTGGAACGGTTGCCCAAGAGCAGGCAGCAACGGGAATGCAGAAGGGAAACCTGGGTTTTCACTGTGGTGCTTCTGAAACATGAAGTTAGCATGTGCTCATGCTGCTGTCCTGCAAAAGCACTCTGAAGACACGCAGGTACTCACCGGGCCTCACAGCCCTGAATTCCTGTCCAAGAGCTACTTACAGAGAAGCCGGTGAGCCAGCTACCATCATGAGATTGGGAGGTAGGTGGTTTCAAAGCAAACAAAAATCCCAGCATGCTGAGCAGCTGGGCCAGTGTGCACCCTGGGGTGGACACCTGAGGGTGGAGGAAGGAGGCCATTTCATGCAACCTGCAGTTCCAAGTCAGAGAATCTGTGGTGCAATCACTCAGGGGTCCTAAACACAGCACACAGACTTCAATTATGCCACGTTACCGGTAACTACTATTTAGGTGAATGGATGCCCCCAAAGCAAAAATGACCAGCTTGGGGCAAAGTGTAGTCTACTTTATCATTCTATGCATCTTTAAGAATAAATAATTTCTTACATTAAGAATGAGAACATCAGATTAAGGTGACCTTTTACAGGTAAAGTCCTAAGATGATACGAAAAGAAACTCAAAACACATCTCAAGTGACTACTTGGCATTTTTCAGTGCTTTTAATAGCAATACAATTTATTTCATCCTAACCAATGACCTTAAACTGAACTTAATATCTTAAGGTTTCCATAAGTGATGCAACAGTTTTAATTTGCTAAGTATGACAATATTAAATACTGTAACAATTTTGTTTAAGCAACTATTGATCAAAAACAAAACTAAAAATTTGTAACTGTTTAGCCTAAAACTATTGTTTCAACAGGAAAACTTTGTAAAAGAAACACTGAATTTTGATGTAGAGTTTGAGATACTCTAAGTGATTGACCCCATAGTTACTACTGCACACACAGAGTTCACCAGGATTGAGTCAGTCTGTTTGTAACCACGGCTGTGCATAGAGGGTCTTGGGGGTCAAGCTTGCATTTGAGAATTCTCTGAAGACTTTTCAAACTGGAGTATCTGAGTTATGAGTTACCTGTTTGACTAAAAATGTGCTTTTCCTGGAGACAATAATGATCATACTCTGAATAATCTCTCCGGGTCTTGTAAATCCACGTCCTGTTTCTCTGAGCTATCTATGAGTGCTCTATGGCACACACACAACAAGAATTTCTCATTGGTAAGGAATTCTCAGGAAAGCCCCAGTTTCCACGAGCAGTTGCTGGAAGATACCTGTGGTGTGTGACCTCGGGCCGCCTCCCCTAGTCCTCCATTCCCTGGTTGGCCACATTTTCTCTGGGTAGAGTCAGCGCACTCAGGGAGTTCACTGAAGACCTGGTCTCAGCACACAGTAGTGACCATGTGTAGTGGGTAGGAGGCCTCCTTGAGATGGCCACCAGGGCTCCACACAGAAAGTGCCCAGCGTGCTGAAGGGCACCCGGGGGCCTCAAGGAGGAATGGAGCTTCCCATCCTTGGAGCAGGGTGACCTTGAAAGGCTGAGTTTTTAACTACTTTGGGACTTTTGCTTCTATGAACACTTCAACATTGACTTCACTAGAACCACCTGTGGGTGATTTTAAGAGTTACGGCCTTGACAGATTTCCAGGTCTTTCTGCAAAGATTCTGATTGGTAACTCTCCAAGGGGTTCTACATAACTAGCCAGGCCTGAGAACAACTGAGATAATTTGACTATTTACAGAAGAAAAAAAAAAGGAAACTATCAGAAAGAAGTAATGCAGCAAGTTTCGATATATCTTCTAAAACAAGGGCAAGAACCAAGTTCCCCTATCTGCAAATCTTCATGTGAAAATAGAACTTCTATATCCTATTTAATTCACTCAAAATTAAGTGGCTCATTAAAAACTAGTTCTTCGCCTTATCACTTTGCATTCAGTTTCTTTTTATATCATTATTGTGCATGTATTCAAATACTACAAGGATTTCTAAGAGATCAACACAGATTTCACCTGGGAGATCCAAGTTCATTTAACTTCATTTAACATGTGCTTATATTGCTTATGTGGGAGCTAAAGTTTAGATTCAGGCAAGTTGAAGAATGTTATGTATTACTCTATTTCTAGACCTACAAATGTAACTATGTATCACCTATGGCATTTCTAGCAAGTGACAGTCTATTTCAACCTATTTCTGATTAGTAAAAATTTAAGCCTATAATTCTCTAACTCCCAACAATCCAGCACCGATACAGAGAAGGTGAGGAGGGGACAGAAGATCCGAACAGAAAGGGGAAGAAAAAAATCTACAGGGAGAGAAAAGGGACATTACTGAAAGACACTAGAGATTGCTAGAACAGAATAAGGCCAACTTGAACCCCAAAATGGGAGTGCCTGAAATGAACCAAGGTTCATATACCTCCAATTCCCAACCCCACAGCTTGAAGCCCGGCTACCCCACAGGACAGCAGAGTTCCTTCCCCTGGGTGCACAGGCAGCGAGTCGGAGGGTTTCAGGTCCAAAGCTGCTGGTTCCCTAAACACCTTTCACCTTCTGCTTGAATATTCATTCCCCCAACACAGTGGAGCGTCTCAGAAGGCAGCTTTAGAAAGCAGATACTGTGCTCTCTAAAGCCTCTTCCAAGAGAGCAAGATACGATGAACCTCATCTTCATTTTCACCTTAAACACTGACCTTTGAAGCAAGCACTCATGTGGGCAGATGATAGCATGAAGTCGGGAAAAAGCCTTTAAGTTGCCATTTCACAAAGGACTATGATAAAGGGCTGCCTAAAATCCCCTTTCCTTCATGAAATAATTTAAAACACCAGACAAATGAACCACTGAGAAACTAACAGACATGAAATACAAACCCAAATTATTTGATTCAAAAGACAATCGGTTGGATTGCTGAGAAGTTTTTAACCATTTACTCTGTTTCTGCACTTGCCCTGTGACAGATCAGCTCGTCAGTGGACCATTCTAAACAGCAAGGGTTACTTAGCCCTGTTTATCAGATACTTCCTGGGATCACTGATGAGGGCTAACAGGTTCAAGTCTTTTGTGAAAGTAGTGAGGGGGTTATTTAGCTGGGAGTTTCACTAAGTCTCATGCAAACAGGAGTATTTCAGCTACCAGTGAACATATAGAAATACACATCATCCATTTCTTCACCCCCAAGACCATCCATTATGGGTCCAAGCTGGACACCTGTACCCTCCAATTCTGTGGATGCTCTTTGGCTTACATTTCTCACACTCACTGTTTGAATATTTGCTTTGTAAAATGCCCTTGTTTGTAGTCATTGTTAGTATAATCATTGTCTTTCAATTAAATATGCCTCCATTGATTTCTCTGCAGAGTCTTCCAAGCAAAATGCTGACAGTGGTATTTGTATACATCTAACATTTTAAGAAACAGATAAACAAGGTAGTCAAGGTGGGAAATCAGTTTGTAAAATAAGAGACAGCCCTCCCTCTTCTGGGAGGCAAGTCAAACCAAGGGTTGTTGCCTCTGTACTCTAGACTTTGTTCTTCTAGTTCCTTACATAATCAACCTCCCGAAAGCAGGAGTTACTTTGTCGAGGTGCCAGCTGATCCATGCCGTTCCCACCCCAGATGGGTTTCAGTAAGCTCAATGTCCGTCCTCAGGTCCCACTGCAGGGTACACACTGGAAACCGAGGGAGGGATGGTGTGTTTAATGACGTCCTGGCCAGTGTCAGAAAGGGACAACTTGCCTCAGGGAAGGAGAGCATTAGAAAGGAGACAACACTGAACATACTACT
>NW_026694875.1:0-2854 GCF_021218885.2 Marmota monax
ATGACGGGCCACTTTGCCTGTTCCGCCAGTAGGTTGCAGGTGTGCCTACCTTGCTGGAGCGGGTGGTGGCTCTGTTCTGCCCCTACTCCAATTGGGATGTCTTGACTACCATGCCAGCAGGTCGCTGGGCCTGTTCCGGGCACGTGCGAAGGATCTGCTCTGCCCCTACTTCAATTGGGGTGATGTGACTACCTCACTGGCAGGTCGCTGTGCCTGTTCTGGGCGCGAGCGGCTGCTCTGCTCTGCCCCTACTCCTATTGGGGTGATGTGACTACCATGCTGGTGGGCCACTGTTCTTCTACTGGGCTCAGGAGAAGGCTCTGCTCTGCCACTACTCCAATTGGGGTGCCGTGTCTACCACGGTTGCAGGCAACTGGGCCTCTTCCGCCGGTCAGTCACAGGTCTGCCTACATTGCGGGCACGGTAAGCGGCTCTACTGGGCCCCTACTCCAATTGGGGTGACACGACTATCATGCCGGTGGGTCACTGGGCCTGTTCCGGGTGCGGGCGGCTGCTCTGCTCTGCCCCTCTGGCTTGATGACAAAGTGAGAGAGACTCAGGTGTTTCTGACTCACTTTCTTTACCAGGAGACCAACTGTTTCTGTCACTGCTGGTTTCGATGAAGTTATCTCCTCCACCGCTTTCTGATGACATCAGATCTCTGCCATGTTGGTATCCCATGCGAATGGCAGCATTTCGTTCCCTCTGCCGGGTGACCAAAGCAATGGGTGAGTCCTGACTGGCCCTCCCAAGCCCCGTCTCAATCCTGTTGCCACTGCCTATGAAGGCTCGGTTGGTATTTACCTCCACAGTATTCAGCAAGACCCGGACTGAGAAGCAGTTTCCTAGGGTTCTTTAGCCCTAGGCCAGATCAGTTCCGGGAGCCAGAATTCGGCTGCTCTGGGCTCGGTGTATGTTCTGATAGGAGCAGGCTCAAGGAAGCAGTTTCCGCGGGTTCTTTACCACTGAGCCTGAGTAATTTGTCTGTGAGACACAGGCGAATGACAGCCTGAAATTACCTCTTCTATAGCTGAATGACCTGTGATCATTCGAAAACAGGGATGGTGAAGTAAGCTCTCCAAGATGGTGGCCGCTGGCTTCCTCTGTGGTCTGATCAGTGTGGAGAACCGAATTTGACCGCTTCCTTCCCCAGTCTCAAACCCAGAATTCAGCACTGAGCACAGTGATTGCACAGCTGGCAGGAGCCTACAGAATCTGCACTGCTGTATATTTGCATTGCTATCTCGTCGTTTCCCAGTGAGCGCCGCAGACTCTAGCCGCGGGGTGATTGGCTGAATAAGCAGCCTGACTCTCCATGCGGACAAATCACTTGCGTTTGAGCCCCCGTAGCTCATCCTCGTGAGATGGAAATACATGCACTAGGTTTTGGAGCACCCCAATTTTGATGGAAATTCCTAACAAGATAGGTTTTAGCCGTTCTAACTCATCATTCTCCCGAAAAGTGACGCGGTACATGGGGGTGATGCACTCCCTTCACCGCCATCATATGATCCCCCGAAGTTAGCTTTCAGTACTAGGAAACAAATATGTATTTCAGGTGGATGAATATTTATGAGAATAATCTTGTGAAAAGTTGATTATAAATCCACATACATGAATATGAATGAATTTAGGGAGTGTATAATAAGACAAATATATTTCATATTTTGAAAAATCTGGAGCATGAATACATATGTGTGTGTGTGTGTATATATATACACACACACACACACACACACACAGACATTAAAAAGTAGCATTATGTATGCCAATCGAAATTCACAATGAAATATATATCATCCACAGATCCAAAAATATTCATATTAATGAACATGGATTTATGTTGTTCAACTAGGTAGCTCACTCATATGTTGAATTTTCAGTTCCAACAGCGTTTAGTAGGAGTGATCTCTTCTCACAATTTGTATCTGCCAAGTCAGCCACCTCACAAAATGTACATGTGATACCAGGTAGAATTCTATATGTGCATATAAAAATACATGTGCTGAATAGGCTACAGAGAAAGGGAGACAGTTATTCACATATTTGTTAACTTTAAAAACAGCTCTCCCGTAAGGGCCCCTCCCAGCTCTCCTGTGAGCGCTATAGCCAGACCTAGGGAATCAGGAGTGGCGTGGGTCTCGTGGCGCAGAATTCCCAGCTACTGCTCCCACCAGTGCTGACAACTGAGGTCTCTTGCACCAGCTACCAGGGGCATGGCTACCGGAGGGCAAGTGAATTCGCTGGGGGTTCTCAGCCCCAAGCTCTCCAAACTTAGTGTCTGAGGGAGGCAAACAGGGAGAGTGTGCCCAGGCATTCATGAAAACAGGGCTACCAGGAGCAGAGACCTGGTGTGTAGCCAGTATTGTGGTGAGCGTCACAGGTGAACAGGGCCTGGCTTGAGGAAACACGGAGAAGGCCCTAGGCAATCAGAATTGGAGACCTGCCTAGTCTGGGAGGAAGAGCTGCTGCACAGTGATTGGTTCCCACTTATTGAGAGGAGATCATTGGCCCAGTGGGCACAGCTCCACCTACTGGAAGAGAAGTTAATTGAACTCTATGACTGCATGTATTATTATTATTATTTTTTTTCTTTCATTTTTATTTTTTTTGTTGTTGTTCTTTAACTATTTAAAATGTTTTTATTTTTTGAGTTTTTTTATTTTATTATTATTATTATTTAAAATTTTATTTTTTAATTTTTTTTAATTTTTTATTTATTTTTTTTTAATTTTTTATTGAGGGTTGTTCAAAACATTACAAATTTCTTGACATATCATATTCCACACTTTGATTCAAGTGGGTTATGAACTCCCACCTTCACCCCATACACAAAATTTTAATTTTCGTTTTT